>NC_091061.1:115326891-115629922 GCF_000393655.2 Nicotiana sylvestris
TAATGCACCTTATGACCCCTATTTGACCAATTGTTTTCTAGTATCGCACAAAATAATTGTAAAGCTTTTTGTAATGCACTTCGTTTAATTAGTGTGGTTCCTGAAAGGAGGAAAGAAGAAAGAGAAACTAGTTGGTTACTTCTCTTAAGTGGAATAATATCATGATGATATTTTGTTTATTAAGAGGAATGATGGACGAAGCGGAACTCAAACCTGGAAAACTACATGTGTTTATGACTGAAAATACTTTTGTGGAAAAATAATTTATACACTAGTACAAATTTCAAAAGTCATTTTTCGTTTTGATATTCTCTGTCATGTCTAATCTAACATACATAAAATGGTGCGAGGGGAGTAACTATTACTCTGAAATTGTATTACCAGTCCATCAACCAAATTCAAATTTACAAATAAGAGCACTTCACTTGGTGATCCCAGGAAAAGTCTCAGAAAATCAAAATAAAAAAAATAATTTAAATCTATTACATCCAATATCTAGTGCTAACTACATAGCCTATGTATTATGTGTCTAGCCTTCCTAGCACGTTTTGAATTCTTTATCATGTCCATCCTTTCTCTAATTACACTTTGAATCTGTTGGATTATGATATTGGTCTGTACAGTAGAATCTCTACATATTTTCCAGTTCCTTGCCTGCCAAATTGTGTATACACCTACTCCATGTACTGCTGCAACAATGCTCTTCTTTGTTATAGTCCATCTCCTACTTTGTATTCTGCTTAAGGATTGTAAAACATCCTGTTGCTGAAGTCTAATGCCACTCCATTGATTTAACATCTCCCATAGTTGTGCATACCACCCACATTTAGAAAATAGATGTGTTGCACTATCTTTTCCATTCCAGTTCCATCACACAGTACACACATAGCATTATCATATTGTATCCCCATTGTCATCATCCTTTCCTTTGTCAACAGTCTACCTTGTACATCCATCCACAGGATGAACCTATGTTTTGGTATACTGATTTTGTTCCAAACTAGCTCTATAATTTCCATTTTTGATGTGTCCCCAATCAGTTTTAGATATCCTTGCATTACTGAATAGTTACCATTTGTAGTCAGGCTATAAATTCCATTCCTATACCAGTTCACCATATACAACTTCAGTTTATTTAACCTTTTCCAGTACCAGCTACTATCAGCCTGAGGTATATGGTTCCAAAAATCCACTCCATTGTTCATATAAAGTCCATGAACCCATTTGACCCATAGGTTATCAGCTTTTTCCATTATCAACCATATCATTTTCCCCACAGAAGTTTTATTCTAGTTTCTGCATCCTTTTACATTTAGCCCCCCCCGCTTCTTAGGTTTATAGATTTTCTCTGAAGCTACTAAAGACATTTTCTTCTTTTCCTCTGAGCTTCCCCGTAAAAACTCCCGACACTTTCTATCTACCTCATTCAGTATACTTTGAGGCAACACAAATACTTCACCCCAAAAATTATGAACTAAGAACAGGACATAATTTATTACCTGCAGCTTTCCTGCATAGGATAGATATCTTACAGAAGTGGCTCTAATTTTTTCTATAATCTTCACTATCAACTGATGGCACTCCATTTTATTCCACTTCTTGGGTGATAGGGGAAGACCCAAGTATCTTATAGGAATGGTTTCTATGGTGAATCCAGTCATCTGAACTAATCTTTCCTTTGTCTCCTCATTATTTCCTGCTATGAATATGTGTGACTTATCAAAATTTGCCACCACCCAGATGCCTCAGAAAAATGGTTCAATGCTTCCATTACCCTCTTCACCGAGCTACTATTTACTGTACAGAAAATCATTAAATCATCAGCAAACACCAAATGTGTAAGCCTCTGTCTTTTACACATTGGTTGATAATTGAAATATGGAAGTTGACTCATCCTATTTAGAATTCTTGAAAGGTACTCCATGACCATGACACTTGAAAGATATTCCATGACCATTACAAACAACAATGGAGAGATTGGATCCCCTTGACGCAGTCCCCTCTTTCCTTCAAAATACCCATGCCCTATACCATTTACTTTTACTGAGAAAGTAGTAGTGGTTACACATGTCATAACTAACTGTATGAAGCTGTTAGGGAAACCAAATCCTAACATCATTTCTGCCAAGAAATCCCATCCAAGCATGTCATAGGCTTTCCTTAAGTCTATCTTCATTAAGCACCTAGGAGTAGTCTTCCTTTGATAGTGTCTCAACAAGTCATGGCATATGAGGACATTATGCGCCAAAGATTTTCCTTGCACAAATGCCGCCTGTGATTCATTCACAGGCTATGGCAATACTAGCTTTAGTTTTTTACATATCATCCTTGAAATGCACTTATACACCACATTACAACATGAAATAGGCCTAAACTGGGCAGCATTTAAAGGGTTGGCAACTTTTGGAATCAATGTAATTATAGTGGCATTAATTTGTTTAAGGAGTTTTCCATTGCTGAGAAGTTCCAAGACTGCTTCAGTCACATCTTCACCCATAAATATCCCAAGTTTCCTTGAAAAAACCACTTCCAAAACCATCCGGACCTGGACTTTTATTCACATTGATGCTCCACATATCTTCCTTTACTTCTTTACCAGTATAAGGTCTCAACAAATACATATGTTGATTAGAAGTCAACCTGTAACCATTCTACAAGAACCACTGGCTTACACCCCCTCTGCATTCTCCCTTTTCACGCAACAACTGCTTATAGTAATCAACAAAAATACTTGCTATTTTATCTGGTTCATATTGCATTTGATCATTGTGGTCCTGTAATTGTGTAACTGCCTGCATAAGCTTCCTGTTAATCTTCACCTGTTAATCTCAGTCCAGAGAATAGAGGGAATATTTTTAATGTTTATGTTTATATAATCCTTTCTATTTCTTGGCTTGCTAAGTGTGTACATCCTTTTCCTCGTGTACAAAGAGAACCACAAAGTCATATAGCTGTATAGTATATATTGAGCGGTTGTGTTGCTATAAATATTCCTTGAACCACCTAACAATAACAACAATAACATACCCTACCCAGTATTATTCCACATCGTGGGTTCTGGGGAGGGTAGTATGTACGCAGACCTTACCCCTACCTTGTGAGGATAGAGAGGTTGTTTCCAATTGACCCTCGGCTCAGGCAAGCATAAACACCACATTAATAAAAATATAGACAAGAAGGAACAGTACCAAAAAGGCATATAAAAGCAGAATAAAAACAACAAGATAATAAGGTGATCAACAATGAAAGAAAACAACGGTTAGTCATAAAAACCTATTTCCAACAGAAAGCGAGACTGTGTGCCAATATTACTGTTATGAACACTCTAGACTACCTACTCAACTACCTAATCCTCGATCTCCATACCTTCCTATCAAGGATCATGTCCTCGGTTAGCTGAAGCTGCGCCATGTCTTGCCTTATCACCTTTCCTCACCTCTTCTTTGGCCTACCTCTACCTCGTCGTAGGCCCTTTAATGTCAACCTCCCACACCTCCTCACCGGGACGTCTGTGTTTCTCCTTCTCACATGACCAAATCACCTAAGCCGCGTTTTCCGCATCTTGTCCTCCTTGAACCACCCTCTTCTCGAATTTACTTTAGGTTTTGGGCCACCTACCTTTGAATTTGAAGTGACTGCGGCTGTATTGTGTATTGACTACAAATGTGGCTCATCAAGATTAAAACGTAAAAAAGGAAATACTAATTGCTGAGATGAGCTAAAAAAATATTAGTACTATGTACTATATATCATAGACAAACACATTTAGTACTCGATTATGAGCTCATAGTCCTCTAGAGTAATACAGTACACCCACTATAATACCACTCAAAGTACTCTTAGTGCATTTATCAAGATTATATTTCTTTATTTATTATGACTTGGTTGATCCAACTCAAGGAAGAATGCCATTTTATTATAGCGGAAGGAAAATCCTTTCCTGTGTTTCACTGGACACCTACCTTCAGTTTGTTTTTTCTTTCTGCTCATTTATGCAGTTAATTAACCAATTAAGCTACTATTTAGGTAACAATGAAAACTTCGTAGCGCGCTACTTTTCTTGCCACATTTCTTAAAAGGAAAGAGAAGAATGTAAAGCAATTTCTCCTAACTAAACTCTAGCTTGAAATTTTCATAGATTCAAGCTATGCGTGGAAAAATGGAATATCATTAGTGAAAGCTGGCGAATTAAAAAGTAAAATCAAGATGAGAAAATAGTATTAGTCGACCAGCAACAGAAGTTATTTGCCGAAGGCCATCAGTATATGTTTCCATTCATATCTGAGTAAGTTAATAGCCGGATTATCTTTTAGACTTTAAAAAAAATAATGCCACTACCTGTAATTTAGTTTCAATTCTGAGGAAAGATGAAATTATAATTCTTAGAATAATGAGTACATAATATGATCTTGTTTTTGGGGAGGATCCATTAAATGGACCAACGAAGCACTGTCGGGTCATAGCCCTTGATCCCATGTCTTACTTATAAAAAAAGGCATGAACTTATTAGCACATATGACTTGCTTGCATACCTCGGAGGTTCAAATTTAAGCTGGTATTAAAAGGAACCGCTTTTAGCATACAAGACTTTCTTATATACAGACTTTCCGTACAGCCAAGAAAGGAATACACTTTACAAAGTATCTGCTTAACTTGTAAATCATGAGCATAGTAGAGGTCTTTGCAGTTCATATCATTCATTCTGATTTGAGACGCTAGTAAATTCCAAACAAGTAGAGGTGATAATCTGCTACAATAACTTTTATTTGGTATTACTATATGTACGGGAAGAAACTCTTCGTAGGAGGTGTGCTTCTTGTATTTATATTTTAGTTTACTGTTGGATTAGGAAATCTTCTGAGATAAATAACTGTGTTACGTTGATGCAGCTATGCTTTATAAATGGTAAATTCTTACCCACACCGGGTCGGTGCGGGTAAGTTTTTACCTTTTATAAATATTAACTTTGGTGATTAATAAAATGTTACTTTATAAAAAAAATTATACTGCATTGATAGACTAAAATTTTGTTATACTTTGGATGTATATAAAGTAATTTTTTCCCAAACTACTTGTTTTCATGAGTAGTCCAATCACGCAACAACCACAATTAAATTAGTCGCCGAGATGTGTGATAGGATGAATATGATGTCTCTGTCTTGATCAAAAGTCTCAGATAGAACTCGAGGAATGAAGAAGATTCTAATAGGAAAGGTTTAAATTTGCATGGTGCAAAAGTGAATAGTTAAACCAGTAAATTCAAGATACCACATAGTTAAAAAAATATAAAATTAAACTTGCGTGGTGGAGAAGAAAGAACAACCTTAAACCAACGTCAGTCGAGAAAAGTAACAACGGTCCAAAAGAAACAAAACCATAAATAATCCCTCAAACTCCTCGTTGCCATGCAAACTGAACAAATCCCAAAAAACCATTGATCATTCTCTTTCTCCCAAACCCACCACCACCCTCCCTCTCTTGATGCCAATTGTCACTACAAGCTGGTCGTCTCCGCCACGGACGACGGCGGCACCGTAGAATAATCAAAATCATGGAATCCAACATCCAAACACCGCCACCTTCCTCCACCATCACCGCCGACCACTCGTCCTCTCTCTTCCCCCAGCCTCTTTCCCCTCACCCCCCTTCAGCTTCAAACAACACCAACCACATTCTCGAAATTACCCTCATCTCTGCCCAAGACTTATCCCCCGTCTGCAAATCCCTCCGCACCTACGCCCTCACATGGGTCAACCCAAACCGCAAACGCACAACCCGGGTCGACAATCAAGGCCACAGCAACCCCACCTGGAATGACAAGTTCTCTTTCCGTGTTGACGATGAGTTTCTCAACTCCGAGTCCTCCGCCGTCCACGTCGAAATTTACACCGTTTCTTGGTTTCGTGATATTCTTGTAGGCACTGTTAAAGTTCTTCTCAATAATCTCATTAACCCTTTTGATAGAAGCAAGAAATTTGTGGCTCTTCAAATCCGTCGGCCTTCGGGTAACCCGCAAGGAATACTCAATTTGGGTGTGGCGCTCATTGATAAGTCCAAACGGAGCATGCCGCTTTTTAACCAAATTACGCCTTTGTCCTTGGATCATAGAGACATTTTAGACAGGAAAATTAATGATATTAATGCTCAAGATCAAATGATCAACGAAAACTTTCCAGAAGATGAAGAGAAATTGCAAATTAACAATAAAATTCAGCTGTGGCAATCGCAGAATTTAGGCTATTCTGACGTCAACACCGGAGAATTTCCTAACCAAGCGGGCTCAATTTGTAATGGGTCAATGGTGAACGGTTCGATAGTAAACGGGTCGGAACTGTGCTCCGACATTGGGCCGTCGGCTTCCATTGTGGCAGCGGAGATAGCAAAGAAGCTGCAACCTCTGCCGCCACCGCGGGTGCCGTCCAAAGAATTGAATAAGGAATATTCTGGGGAAGGGGAAGACGGAGAGAGCTCAATATTGGAGGAGTTGACGGCGGAGGAAGCGTACGCTAAAGGGTTGGCATTAAGTACGGAAGGAAGGAAGAAGGAGGCGGCGGCACCGGAGAAATGTCAACGGGGAAGCGGCGGACACCCACGGCGGAACACCGACGGAGGACTGTATTCTTGCTTTGGAAATGCATATTGTTTTGAGTTCACCATTGTTTGTGGGGCAAGTAACAACAACAATCAGGGGAATCGTAGAGTTAATAACAGTAATAGTTCTGGCAAGGGCAGAAAGAAGTTGTCTACTGATATAAATTCAGCTTAATGTTGTACGTATTGATGTACCTTTTTGTATAGAGTTTGTATTTAACAACTTACCCGCACACAATACTAATTTAATGAATGCAAAATATGTGTTTTTTATATATACATTTGTCTCTTGATAACAAGAAGATGAAGAGAAATTGCAAATAATAAACAATATATACGTTTGTCACCTAGTTAAACACATGATGTGGATAAAGTATATATGGAATTTGTATTGTGTGCTGACCGCATATAGAATTCTTACATTATAAAGAATTCTTAGGTTATCAAGTCAGGCTGATCTACAAAATGTAACTATCCATATCAAATATCATAAAATGACCTGAAAAATAGAATGATAACATGTTATAGCTAAGGTTGGCAAGTGAGTCGGTTAGGGCCGGGACAGACCCAGACCCGTGAGCCCATTAGGGTAGTGGGTCTAAATGGGCCTAACCGTTTAAGCCCGGGATCAGGGGTGGGCCTGCTAAGTGGGCCGGTTAAGCCAAAAAGACCGTTAGAACCGGACCGTTTTGTCACGACCCGATTTTTTCAACACCCGAGAATCGTGATGGCGCCTACTAGTGAAAGCTAGGCAAGCCAATCAACTAAATTATTTACCTTATTTCCACTTTAAATCCGTTAACAACTAAGAACCAACAATTAATAAACAACATAATTTAATAAGCGAAAGACTAAATTTCAAGTTTTAATAATTTAAGAAAGATGCCAATACCAATCCATACAAGAACTACCCAAGACTTATGTCACAACTTCACAGACTGTCTAGGAATACTACAAATAAAAGTCTGAAAGATTTATTACAATACTGTCTCTGAAATATGAGAAGAAATAGACTAAAAGGATAGGAGAAGACGCTAAGGCCTGTGGAAGCCTGCAGAACTACCTCGGAATCTCCGACTGGACTGAAGGCAGCCACCCAAGCTAAGGTCCGAATGCTGTTGCTTTGGGATCTGCACACAGTGCAGAGTGTAGTATCAGCACAACCGACCCCATGTGCTGGTAAGTGCCTAGCCTAACCTCGGCGAAGTTGTGACGAGGCTAGGACCAGACTACTAAATAAACATGTGCAGTTGTTTCATATACAGCGGAAAGATAGTAACAGGTATGTACAGTTAAGAATGAGAGAGGGAAACATGCTGCAAGGAAACATCAAATGATAACAGAAAGACAACATGTAAATATAAGGGACGCCATAACTCAATTATCAACAAGAATTAGAAATCAAACAAGTGCATGGCATCACCCTTCGTGCTTTTACTCTCATCCTAACCATAAAATAAACATAAACTGAACGACATCACCCTTCCTGCTTTTACTCTCATCCTTACCATAAAATAAATATAATCGGCATAGAATGGTACATCGTGCGGCACGACATCACCCTTCGTGTTTTACACTCTTCCTCACATTACACGACATCACCCTTCGTACTTTACACTCTTCCTCACCCAAACAACAAATACAACCAATAAGGGCAAGGAAATAATGAATCATAATAAAATTCTGGCAAGGGAACAATATCAAAGCAACAACATCCCGCCAAGGGAACAATATTAAAAGCAACAACGTCCCGGCAAGGGAACAATACCATAATCCTCTTCTCTTTTTCACATTTACTCCACAACTCGATTCATAATTTGACCCAATGCTCTATAAGGTTCAATTGCTAGTTATACTTCCACAAATCACTTTACAACTTGAACCAACACTCTTTAATGTTCAAATATCAATATTCTTTACACAAACCTTACTCAACAATAGCAATCATCACATTAGGCATGAACAATACAAATGGAGTCACATTAATCATAACATAAGACTCACGGGCATGCTTGACACCAACGTATAGATACTCGTCACCATGCCTATACGTCGTACTCGAAAAATAACACATAGCAAATAGGACACAACTCCTAATCCCCCAAGAGAATGTTAGACCAAACACTTACCTCGATACCACAAACACAACTCAAACCTGAACTATCACTTTACCTCTTGATTCCACCACCAACTCGCTCGTATCTAGCCACAAGTTACTTAAATATAATAATAAATGCTAAATGAATCCATTCTAATGCATGAAAATAAGTTTTCTAAAGTTTTTCCCAAAAAGTCAAAAATCGACCCTGAGCCCGCTGGTCCAAACCCGAAATTCGGACCAAAACCCGATTACCACTACAAGAAAAAAAGTTTTTAGCTGTAACGACCCGAACCGTCGTTTCCTGTATTTTCGTCCCGTATTCCCCGTTAAATGCTTATTCATGTTTCAATATGTGTACTTGGTGAATTTGAGTCAATTCGGATCGAGTTTGGTATGAAATGGGACAATTAGTCTCTTTAAGGAAGAATTAGTTTGGAAAAGTCAACCGGACGTTGACTTGTGAGTTAGAGGGCTCGGAATTGAATTACGATGATTCGGTTAGTTTCGGGGGATGATTTATGGCCTAGGAGCGCAATCGGAATTAATTTTGGAGGTCCGGTGAAGAAATTAGCTCATTTTGGCGAAGTTAGTATTTTGGCGATTTCCGATTGATAGGTGAAATTTTGATCCAATGGTCGGAATGGAATTTCGAGAATTTCTGTAGCTTCGTTATGGCATTTTGGACTTGTGTGCAAAATTTGAAGTCAATCGGACGTGATTTGATAGGTTTCGGCATCGGAAATAGAAGTTGGAAATTCTAAAGTTCATAAAACTTGGATTGGAGGTTGATTCATGATTTTAGCATTGTTTGATGTGATTTGAGGCCTCGAGCAAGTCCGTAATGTATTTTGGGACTGGTTGGTTTTATTGGTCGGGGTCCCGGGGGTCTCGGGTGTGTTTCCGATGCCCAACGGGTCATTTTTGGAAGATTTTTGTCGTTTTGAGCATAAATGTAATGATCTAAAGGTTCATTTTTAGTTCTAGAGATCCAAATTTGATTTCGAGACTTCCAGAATTTAAATCATGAATTATAGGACTGATCTGGAAATGTTGGTTTAATTTCATCAAGTCACGATTGAGTTTTTGACGTGAAATGTGAGTTAATTGTTTAACGAGCGAAATGGGTATTGAACTGTGCAAACAAGCTCCGAATTGAGTTTCGATTGAAGGGTTGTGTTCGTATTATTATTTGTGACTCATAGGAATAATAATCGTCTAATTCCGAGTTCGTATGATGGAGTTAGAACCATTTTAGTGAAAAATGGCTGTGCTACAAATTTCTTAAAAGCTGCTGTATTTTCTGCAGCAGTGAACAGTACCCGCGCGTGAACAGTAACCGCGCGGGTGAACAGTGAACAATGACCTCACGCGCATGAGCAGTGCCCCCGCGTGAACAATACCGAAAATTTCTGGACAGATTTAATGTCCAACAGTCCGAGTTTGGTCATTTTTTTGACTTCCAAGCTCGGATTTTGGGCGATTTTAGCAAGAAATCTTGGGAAATCTTGAGGTAAGTCACTTGTGATTATTTCTACTCCATAATATTGAATTATCATCGAATAATCCGGCTAGATTATATGTTTTTGAGGAGTAAATTGAAGATTTAGGCATACAACAACAACAACAACAACAACAACAACAACCCAGTGTAATCCCACAAGTGGGGTCTGGGGAGGGTAATATGTACGCAGACCTTACCTCTACCCCGAGGGGCAGAGAGGCTGTTTCCAGGAGACCCTCGGCTCAAAGAGGCAACAAGAGACACTATATTAGTACTATCAATAGACTCATAATAAAACAACATAAAATACCATAAAATCCATAACATAACATAAATACCATAAAATAACAAAGTAACAGCAATATAAGAGATATAGGAAATACGAGAAAGATGTAAGGTATTAATACACAACAGATAAAGCCCATCATCAGTAGTTGATCATGTGACTTTAGTAATTTTTCGAGAAGTGGGCCCGGGGCTCGAGTTTTGCGAATTTCGTGAATTTCGATATTTTTCGAGTCTTTTCGATTGGGTTATATTACCTTAGCCTATTGTAATATATTCGTTGTGGTTTTGACCAGATTTGACGCGCGAAGAGGTAAATTCGAGAGGCAAGGGCATAGCGGAGTAGACGTTGGACCGTCTTGAGGTGAGTAATGATTTTAAATGATGCACTGAGGGTTTGAAACCCCGGATTGCACAACATACTGCTATGTTGAGATGAGACACGCGTTGTATGACGAGCGCGGGGTCATTTACTATTGGGGATTGTGACTTGGTCCATCCCAGTTGATATTTTTACCGCGTAATTGATAAAGATTTATTGTTTTTCACTATGATTGGGCTTATTGCCATATTTGGGCTTCGTGCCAATTATCTGAAATCTTTTGTGAATTTACATCACTATTTTCCTCACGAATTGAAATATTATTTGAACTCAGTCCAATTGAATTATATTATTTTGTGAACTCAGCTACATTTATACTCAACTCGAGATTTAATGATATTTATAATGCTGTTGAGCTGAGCACTATTGTTTTACTGATGCCCAAGAGGCTTATGATTATTTTCTGGACTGATTGAGGCCGAGGGCCATACGTGAGGATATGTTGAGTGATGTGAGGAGGCTTTCAGGCCTCGAGTGTTATATGAGGAGGCTTTCAGGCCTCGTGTGTGATGTGTGAAGGCTTTCAGGCCTATTGATATTGCGCTTGGGCTGTAGGAGCCCCTCCGGAGTCTGTACACACCCCCAGTGAGCGCAGGGTACCCAGGTGAGTTGGGAGTGGGCCCGAGAGGCCGTTGCTTGTGTGTGGTGAGTTGGGAGTGAGCCCGAGGGGCTGATGTTGTGTGCTGGTGAGTTGGGAGTGAGCCCGAGGGGCTGATACTATACTGAGATTTACATATTGAGCCCGAGGGGCAAGCTTTTGATTTATCCTTTCTGTGGAAATTATTTGTCTTTACTGTTTTAAAAGAAGAATTATCTGATACTCACTATTTTACTGTATAACTGATTTTACTGCTTGGGATAGCGCTATATTGTGCCGTTATGAGATTTCATGTTTTCAGTCGTTATTTATTTTTATTACTCACTGGGTCGGAGTACTCACATTACTCCCTGCACCATGTGTGCAGATACAGGCAGAGCTGAGTTCGCTCCTGAGCGCTGGTTCTTTCCAGACCAGGCGGTGACTAGGAGTAACGAGGTAGCTGTTGACGTCCGCAACCTCGTTTTCTCCCTTATCTTTGTTATTTATGATAATTCCAGACTTTGTAAAATATTAGTAAACTCTGTAGTAGCTCATGACTTGTGACACCCCGATTTCGGGCTGAGTTGGGAGAGTTTTCCTTGCTCTATCATGTTTATTTCGCATTTAAGATTATATTGCCCATGATTTAGACTTATTCCTGCTAAGTAATTATAAAGAGATGTACTGTTTTGTTGATTGGCTGGCCTTGTCCTCACGAGAGGCGCCATCACGACCGGGTTGGGATTTTGAGTCGTGACATTAGCGGCAATTATTTAGTGGAAATAAGTTAATTGTTGCTAATGTATTATGTATAGGCCAATGTTAGCAACAATTGAACATTTGCCGAGAATAAACACTTATTACCGGCAATTAAAAAAAATTGCCACTAAAGGTTGCGTCTTTTACTATAACACTAAGAAGTCCAAGAGCGGCATTTTTTTCGTACTCCCTCCAAATTATTTTTCATTTTCCTCCTTCATTTTTGTATTTTTCATCAAGAACCTAGAAGAATGGAAAAATTAAAATCAATTGGAACCCTAACACCCAACATTCATCTCTATGTCTAGTTGGATCGATTACTCTGGTATGTCATCATCAACTTCATTTTCATTTTCTTTTGATTGCTACTAGATAAAGATCCATTATTTTCCTAATAAATTAATAAAGAACATCAAAATAGTTTGAGTCTCTCTTGTTGTTGCATAGTTTTTGTGCTTTTTCTTATTCATCGTCACTCGTTAATGAGATACGAACCACTAGGCACGCTTTTTCCTTTGAAATTGAAGAAGCCAAAAGTTGTGCCTACGAGCTCAAGGTACCTTCTAATCTCTTTATTTTATTTATTCTGATAAATTGCAAGTATCTATTAGGGATTTTTTTCAAAATTTTTTTTGCATCAGGTGCTTTGTGAACTATTATTAATTTCTGGAGTATTTATTTTTATTTTATTTTATAGTCATGTTCTTTTGGCCATTGAAATTATTTGTATCCAGAGAATGAAATTTACTCTCTGAATACAGTAGATCTGAACAATAAAAACAAATCTTGAGAAACTATAGGTAAAAAAAGTAGTAAGAAAGAAATCTTCAAAATGTTTGTGGATACAAAGAACTTTGGATATGTAGTTGCTCTGAATAGTCCAAATTTAATTGTTTCTAACTAAATATATAGATAAAAGAAATGAGAAAAGATAAATAAGTTATTTTAATCCGATAAGTACCGAAAGAATCGAATACGCAGACCAAAAAGCTAGTGTTGATCCCTTAAATAATATTACTCTACCCATGTGAATCGGGCTATAATTTTCAATTTGCTCTTTTGATGAATTACCTATTAAAACTCTTTCTTCAAACAAGGTGTTATTGGATAGTTTTATATGAATTCTTTATATTAGGGGATAAACAAATGAAAAACCAAAAGGCGTCATGCTTTTATCTATAGCTTATCAAGAGATTTTTGGATAGATGTATTAGCATTATGTTCAATCTTTTTATTACCCCTCTATAATAAATGAATATTCTAGAAGTTAGGTATGCACAAATGTACTTTGTTATAATTGTCTTTCTGAATTATTGTAGCTCTCAAGAGAGTACGGACTGAAAATAGTGAGAATTTTATTATCGTGATCAGTGATATGCTGCTCTGTTTCCCTTGCACAAATAGATCAGAAACTATTACAAGGTACTAGGGAAGCCAAATGTAGTACAGTGCAAAAGCTAAATACTAATCCTATTCTACTAGATTTTTGCTGTACTTGGAAACTTAAAAGATTTATTTTCTATCCACAATGTCGTTGTTGCAGTAGTTGGATAAGTTCCTGCTACTGAGCATTACTTTGTTCATCTTCAATGGGATTAGTTTATTGTAAATTTGTCTTCTTCTACTTCTCTTTAATATTCTTATGTCTACATCATTAAAATGATGTTCGATAGAGGAAAATTAGTTTTTAACATCTAACTTGATATCAACACAGAGTTTGGTGGAGATTTTCTTAAGCCCACATTGGAGACAGGTTTATACATTATAATATGTCTACTTATTTTCTAATATATTGATATATACTAGGTTTTCGAGGCAAAAAGCAGCCATGCACAACTGACATAAACACCATGAATGCTATTTCAAAGTAAAGATTCCTTTTCTTTTTTTCATATTTGAATGTATGTTTCTCATCTCCATTCTGCAACTTGCTATCTCTGCAATATCTATGGTAGTTGTTAGATCCTTATTTTCAGGCATGTTGCTAATTTGTTAGTATAGCAATGTTAATAAATTCTCATAGTTCTAGATTATTTTAAACTTCTAAATGCTTTAATGTGATTGGAGACATGATGTAATATGTTGGTGAATGAAATCTAAGTTGCATATTTTTTCTCTTCTTTTCTTTATTCACTTTCATTTACATTTCATTTGTGCCTTGTTTTTCATTCTATTATTCATTTTTGTCCTACTTGAGTTTGATCAGTAGCATTTGCAGAATTGAGTTTGTCCGGCATTCCCCTAGAGATGTGAACAAACTTTTTGAGTAATTAATTTCAGATAGCTATTCCTCCATCGATCATATATTCGTACATGTGTATTATATTGGATATTGTCCTTTTATCTTCCGGTTTTTGAATTCAATTGCTCGGATTCATTGGTGTATCAAAATATATGGGAATATATATTTTGATTCTAGTTATGAAGATTATGAGATGGTCCAGTACCCAAGGTGAGAAAGATCAAAGGTGCCAAAGCTGCTATTGCTTCTCCTAGTTCGACTCCAATAGATATCAAGTATCAAAGCGGGAAGCATAAAGGGAGTGGACATGCTTCTGATAGAGGACTCTATGAGAAAATCAAAGTTGGATGCACAGATACCTCTGAACCTCATTCAAGTGGTAAAAAGAAAACATATGGGGAAGCTGCTATTAAGGTATATGAGTGCTTTACTTTGCTTCCAACTTTTTATATATTTGATCAGTGTCTATGGTTCTAGTGACATCTTACTTTGCCTTGAAATTAAGAATAATTTCTATTGAAAAAGTAGAAGGTCATTTTTATGTCATCCTTGAATAATTTATATATAATGGGGATCATCTACTACTTCCCTAGTTAACTTTTAAGTAAAACTTGTTTAAATTACTCTTTAATTGTCTCAAAGAAAGAAAGCAAAATTTGATAGTATCTGTACTTGTCTAATATGGCAATATCTTCTGAAAGAAAAGATTTCGAAAGGTCGAATAAGAAAAAGTTGTATATAAACTATCAGTATTTGTTTACCAGCAAGCATAAAAAATTTATACACCAAACATACATCAAGCATTTTATTCTTTTGACTGAACATAAGTAAATTAATAAAGTATAAAAAACCAAGTAATGCCATTTATCTTATAGAATGAACAACTAAAAAACATAATTTAATTATATTGTTAGCATGGTGCAGATTCAGTTTAGATTTTTACCATTTCATATAATTGTAGTGGAATAGCGACACGAGCAAGTGGTCTTGTAAGTCTAAAGTACAAAAGTAAGTAGTTTGTGAAAAATCAAGTTGAAAGAGCTACTTGTCACATAATATAGATTGTTAGGATCCTTGTATATTGACCTTCTGCTATTAATTGAAATTTGTTTTGAGGATTTTATTTATTTTTCCCTTTGTGTTGGCTTAAAATTCTGCATGCATAACATATAAGTGAATGAGGAATATATGCTTTGAAAGTTGACACTACCAAACTCTTCAGTATATGCTTTATTGCAAAATTCCAGAAATTTCTCTGGTAGTGCTTAAAGCAATTTTATGGTTATCAGGTTTAAAGTAGTTGTGCAATTATCACAGTCATAGCTTATCACTACAACAAAAGAAATACTAATTTTATACTTTAATTTGTTTCCTGTAAAGGTACTGCATTATGAAAGGCATATAATTTTGGAGACTAGTGGCGAGGTATATATGGTATGTGAAGCCAGACAACTATTCTTTGAATAGTAAAATAGAGATTAAATAGTTGTTCAGATAATCTGGCATGTGGAAGATTTATCGTGATCAAGAGTTGGAAAGACTTTAATGGCATCATTTATTGTATAGTATTGTAGCAATTTGATAATGCCATTAGTAGACAGCAAATCACACCAGTTATTAAATTCAAATAGTTTACCTTTTTGGATATGTTGTTGATACTTTGAAACTATGGATTAGTATATTTTGTTGTGAATTTAATGAAGTGTATTAAACGTTTTGAAAATGAATCTTATTCTTATTATAATTGAATTTGAATTTGCATAATGTGCATTACAGGTTATGAAAGAAACCTTTCTTAATTCTTACTAGCAATAAGAAAGTTCGTTAAGAAGGTAATTAGATGGATTTTACTGCCTATAACAAAAGCTTTTAAATATATAAACAAAGACCAATTCATAGATAGTTGTAGCGACAATTATATCTATCGCTAAAAGAACACTTTTTACTAGCAATTAAGTAGGTCTTTACCGACAATAACAAAAGCCATAAAATGTATGATGTCGGATATCATAGGGGAGTTTCAGTGACCATTTTAATTACCGATAAATAATTGTCGCTAAAACTCATGTACGTTTAGCGGCAATAAAAGGGATATTTACCAGCACTTTGTGCAATGGCCGCTTAATCCTTTAGCGACGCTGGCAATACCGGCCAAAGTCTAATTGCTGGTAAATGTTTTAACGTCAATTTTTATTGCCACTAAAGAGCATATTAATTGCTGCTAATAGACTTTTTTGTAGTAGTGTACCCATTCACCCCCGATCCCGAATATATAATTGGTTTTGGAATCCGACCTCAATTTGAGGTCTAAATCCCCAAATTTTAATATTCTTAGGTTTTACCCAAAATTTCAATTCCACCATGAAAACCCTAAATTCTAAGATGAAATCTTGTAAAAAGAAGTTAAGGAGTAAAGAAAATAAGTTGGAAATCACTTACTAATATTTTGGAGAAGAAAGATTGTTTGAAAAATCGCCTCTTATGTTTTTAGGGTTTTGAAAAGTAAAAAATAACTGAAATTTCCGTTTAAAAATACCCCTCCCAGACCCTCTCTGCGGACCGCACAAAAAGGATTGCGGCCGCGGAGCTCACCGCGGAGAATGTTGACTGCTATGATATGATTTAGTATTTTAGCCATAACTTTCTCTATAGATATTTAAATTGTGCTTTCTTTACCTTTCTAAAAACTAGACACGAAGGGATACAACTTTCATTTTTAAATCATTTCAAAATTCCTTGTAGATCAAAAGATATAGGCTCCCGAAGTTAGACCAGTGAACCTGCAGATTCTTCCTCACCGCGGACCGCACAAAATCGAGTGCGGCCGCAAAGTCCCTCCACCGCAGACCGCACAAAATCCTTTGCGGCCGCAAAGTCCCTCCACCGCGGACCGTACAAAATCCTTTGCGGCCGCAAAAGGCCCCTCCGCGGTAGCACAAAATCATGCGGACCTCACTGGCGGGTTCAGAGATCTGCAACTTCTCTGAACCTGCAACAACTATGTTTTAAGTCTAAAACATCCTGGACGATACCCGAAACTCAACCGAGCCCTCGGGACTTCAAACCAAATATGCATACTAACTCAAAATATCATATGGACCTACTCGTGCGATCACATCATCAAAATAACATATAAAACAATAAATTAAACCTCAAACTCGATATTTTCATCAAAAACACTCAAAGTTCATAATTCTTCAACCGGAAGTCCAACTCACGTCAAATAAACTTTGTTTTTTTTACCAAATTTCACATTTATGTTTTAAATACTATGACAAGTTTGTACCGGGTTCCGGAACCAGAATACGGGCCTGATACCAATGGTTTCAAATATTAATTCTTTTCTTCATTTCTTAGATAATTCAGTAAAACAATTTATTTCAAAAATTGATTTCTAAGGCTTGGGACCTCGATTTCATTTTCGGGCATACGCCCAAGTCTCATATTTTACTGCGGATCTCCTAGGATCGTCGGAATACAGATCCGGGTCTGTTTGCTCAAAATATTTACCAAAGTCAATCATAATCAAATTTTAACTCTAGAAATATCTATTTCTCATATTTTCACATAGAAGGCTTTTCGGATATAGGTCCGGACCACACACACAGGTCGAGGTAAGGTAAAAAGAGAGGTTTTAAGGCCTCGAGACACTAAATTTACTTGAAACACAAGTGATGACCTTTTGGGTCATCATATTCTCCACCTCTAAAACAACCGTTCGTCCTCGAACGGACATAAGAAGGAAGTACCTGAGTCGGCAAAAAGATGGGGATAACGGCTCCACATATCGGACTCGGACTCCCAGGTCGATGCCTCAACAGGCTGACCTCTCCACTGACCACGAACAGAAGGGAAACTCTTCGATCTCAACTGACGAACCTGCCAGTATAGAATAGCTACCGACTCCTCCTCATATGACAAGTCCTTGTCCAACTGGACAAAGCTGAAATCCAACACGTGGGATGGATCGCCGTGATACTTCCGAAGCATGGACACGTGAAACACTGGATGCACGACTGATAAACTCGACGGCAACACAAGTCTGTAAGCCACCTCTCCCACTTGATCAAGAATCTCAAATGGGCCAATGAACCTAGGGCTAAGCTTGCCCTTCTTTCCAAATCTCATCACGCCCTTCATAGGCGATACCCGGAGCAATACTCGCTCACCGACCATGAATGACGAATCACGAACCTTACAATCGGCATAACTCTTTTGCATGTACTGAGCTGTACGAAGCCTATCCTGAATGATCCTGACCTTGTCCAAGGCATCCTGCACCAGATCCGTACCCAACAACCGAGCCTCTCCCGGTCAAACCATCCAACTGGCGATCGACATTGCGTACCATACAACACCTCATAATGAGCCATCTAGATACTTGATTTGTAGCTGTTGTTGTAGGCAAACTCAGCTAAAGGCAAAAACTGATCCCACTAGCCTCCAAAGTAAATGACACAAGCTCGGAGCATATCATCCAAAATCTGAATAGTGCGCTCGAGCTGCCCGTCTGTATAAGGATGAAATGTTGTGCTCAACTCAACCCGCATGCCCAACTCATGCTGAACTGCTCTCCAGAAATGCGAGGTAAACTGCGTACCTCGATCAGATATGATAGACACGGGCACACCATGAAGACGAACAATCTCCCGGATATAGATCTCAGCTAACCTCTCGGAAGAATAGGAGACTGCCACATGAATGAAGTGTGATAACTTGGTCAGCCTATCAACAATAACCCACACCACATCGAACTTCCTCTGAGTCCGTGGGAGTCCAACAACGAAGTCCATAGTGATACGCTCCCACTTCCACTAAGGGATCTCAATCTTCTGGAATAGACCACCAGGTCTTTGATGCTCGTACTTAACCTGCTGACAATTCAAACACCGAGCCACGTATGCAACAATATCCTTCTTCATCCTCCTCCACCAATAATGCTGCCGCAAATCCTGATACATCTTCGCGACACTCGGATGAATAGAGTACCGGGAACTATGGGCCTCCTCTGAAATCAACTCTTGGAGACCATCCACATTAGGCACACAAACTCGACCCTGCACCCTCAAAACTCCATCATCTCCTAAGGTAACCTGCTTGGCACCTCCGTGCTACACCGTGTCCCTAAGGACACACAAATGAGGATGATCATACTGCCGATCTCGGATACGCTCCAATAATGAAGAACGAGCAACTATGCGAGCTAACACACGGCTGGGCTTAGAAACATCCAACCTTACGACTGATTGGCTAAAGCTTGAATATTCAAAGCAAGCGGTCTCTCACCGACCAGAATATACGCGAGACTGCCCATACTGGATGACTTCCTACTCAAAGCATCGGCCACCACGTTGGCCTTTCCCAGGTGATATAAGATGGTGTATCATAGTCATTTAATAGCTCCAACCACCTTCTCTGCCTCAAATTTAGCTCTTTCTACTTGAACAAATACTGTAGACTTTTGTGATCCGTGAACACCTCATATGCCACGCCATACAAATAATGCCTCCAAATCTTCAATGCGTGAACAATGGATGCTAATTCCAAATCATGAACCGGATAGTTTTTCTCATGAATCTTCAACTGACGCGAAGCATAGGCAATGACCTTGCCATCCTGCATCAACACCGCACCAAGTCCAATACGAGATGCATAATAATAAGCTGTATAAGGCCCTGAACCCGTGGGAAAAACCAACACCGACGCCGTAGTCAAAGCTGTCTTGAGCTTTTGAAAGCTCGCCTCACACTCGTCCAGCCATCTAAACTGGGTAACCTTCTGGGTCAACCTGGTCATCGAGGCTGCAATAGATGAAAACCCCTCCACAAATTGACGATAATAGCTTGCCAATCCCAAGAAACTCCGGATCTCTGTAGTTGATGCGGGTCTAGGCCAGTCTTTGATTGCCTCTATCTTCTTTGGATCTACCTGAATACCCTCTGCTGAAACAACATGACCCAAGAAAGAAACTGAACTCAACCAGAACTTACACTTCGAAAACTTATCATACAACTGACTATCTCTCAAAGTCTGAACAACCACTCTCAGATGCTGCTCGTGCTCCTCCCGGCTGCGGGAATAGATCAAAATATCGTCAATGAAGACTATCACGAACGAATCCAAGTAAGGCCTGAATACTCGGTTCATCAAATCCATGAAAGTTGTTGGGGCATTTGTCAACCCGAATGACATCACCAAGAACTTTTAATGCCCGTATTGAGTGCGGAAAACTGTCTTAGGGACATCAGGTGCCTTATTCCTCAACTGATGGTAGCCAGATCTCAAGTCAATCTTGGAAAACACTTTGGCACCCTAAAGCTGGTCAAACAAATCATCAATCATCGGCAATGGATACTTATTCTTGATTGTAACCTTGTTCAACTTTCGGTAATCTATACACATTCGCATCGATCCATCCTTCTTCTTAACAAATAACACCGGCGCACCCCAAGGCGAGACACTAGGTCCAATGAAGCCTTTTTCAAGCAAGTCATGCAACTGCTCCTTTAACTCTTTCAATTCAGGTGGGGCCATACGATACGGCGGGATAGAATGGGCTGGGTTCCCGGAGCCAAATCAATGTAGAAGTCAATATCCCTGTCGGGTGGCATACCTGGCAAGTCTGAAGGAAATACCTCAGGAAACTCATGAACAACAGGCACAGAATCAATAGAAGGAACATCGACACTAGGATCACGAACATATGCCAAATAGGCCAAACACCTCTTCTCGACTATATGTCAAGCCTTCAAATATGAGATAACACTACGGGTAGAATGACTAGGAGTCCATCTCCACTCTAAACGAGGAAACCCCGGCAAGACTAAGGTCACAGTCTTGGCATGACAGTCCAAGATAGCGTGGTAAGGTGATAACCAGTCCATCCCCAATATGACATCAAAATCAACCATGTCCAGAAGTAATATGTCTACTCGGGTCTTAACACCCCCAATCACAACTATACAAAAACAATGGACACGGTCTACCATAATAGAATCACCCACCAGTGTAGACACATATACAGGAGCACTTAAAGAATTACTAGGCATGATCAATTACAGTGCAAAATAAGATGTCATAGGAGTGCGTAGATCCTGGATCAAATAGAACTGAAGCGTCTCTACTACAGACCAGAACAGTACCTGTGATAACTGCATCGGAAGCCTCAGCCTCAGGCCTAGCTGGAAGAGCATAACATTGGGACTGGGCCCACCACCCTGGACTACATCTCTGGGATGACTTGTTGCTGGCTAGCCTCCACCTCTAGCAGCCTAACCTCTACCTCTAACACCTCTACCTCCACCTCTAGCACCTCTACCTTCACCTCTAGCCGGCTGAGCGGGCTGTGGAACACTCGATGCCTGAACCATGGCACGGGAACCCTAATGCTGAGAATTGCTTGATGCTCGAGGGCAAAATCAACAATATACCCCATCTCTCCATAAGTATAACAAGCCCTCAGCTACTAAGACTGCTAACCCTAGCGACCTGAATAACCACCCCAAAAACTCTGGAGTGGTGGTGCACTGATAGGAGCTGGTGATGCATTGTAGGACTGCTGATCAGAATACTGCATATGAGAACCACGGCCACCTGAAGCACCGTGAGAAACCTGAAGTGTTGACTGAAAAGGCCTAGGAGGATGGCCTCTACCATACAAATCCCTGCCTCCAGACGAGGCGCCACTGAATCTGCCTGAATGACAAGGCCTCTTGTCAGATCCCTGATCACCTCCATACGATAAAACTATCTCAACTCTCCTGGCCACATTGGCCGCCTCCTGAAAGGAAATCTCAATCCCTGTCTCCTTAGCCATCTGAAGTTGAATGGGCTGAATGAGCCCCTCAATGAACCTCCCCATTCTCTCTATCAGTGGGAAGTATAAGTAGAGCATGACAGGACAAATCAATAAACCTGGTCTCGTACTGTGTAACAGTCATGGAACCCTGTTGGAGATGCTCAAACTGCCTCCGATAGATCTCTCTCTAAGTGACGGGAAGAAACTTCTCCAAAAATAGTTGGGAAAACTGCTCCCAAGTCAAAGCTGGTGACCCAACTGGTCTAACCAAACAATAATCCCTCCACCAAGTCTTGGCGGATCCAAATAAGCGAAAAGTAGCAAAGTCAACCCCATTGGTCTCCACTATCCCCATGTTCCTGAGAACCTCGTGACAACTGTCTAAATAATCCTGGGGATCCTCAGAAGATGCACCGCTGAAAGTGGTAGTGAAGAGCTTGGTGAACCTGTCCAATCTCCACAAGGCATCGGTAGTCATGGCTGCTCCATCACCGGCCTAGGCTACCATACCCGGCTGAACTGCTCCAACTGGCGGAGTTGCTGGAGTCTAAAACTGGGGAGCCACCTGCTCCGGAGTGCGAGTAGCAAGAGTCCGGGCTCCTCCTCCAGCCTGAGAGACGGCTGGGGCTACAGGAAACAAGCCTGCCTAGGTGAAACTCTCCATAAGGCCCACTAGACGGACCAGAGCATCCTGGAGTACTAAGGTAGCAATGAACCCTCTAGGACCTGAGCTGGGCCCACCGGAACTGCCCGGGCCGGAACCTCATCACCAAACTCCATGTACTCAATAAGTAACAAACCTAACCTTAGGTTGAAAGCAGTGACGAGCTAGAACATAGGTCGGGTCCAATAACAATAACCAATAGCAGTTCATAACAGTGTAAAGCAAGTAAATAAAGAAGTATTTCAGAGATAAAATGTTCAGCCTTTTCATAGTTTTCCAAAACAGTTCCGCTTTCAAGTATATTAGTGAAAATTCAAATCCTTTACCGAAATCATCAAAAATATGAGTAAGTTTTAAAACTATAACTTTTTCCCAAAAACTTTTTATCAGGTAAATGTTTCATTTTCAGATAGCATGAGGAAAGTACATCTTTATGCCTACATGTCAAGATATAGGTAAAAATCATGAATGTCACCAAAACCGTGCAACAAAAGAAAATGCATCTCTATGCATGTATATCAAGTACGCATATCAAATGCAATGCCTCTCAGTGATGAACTCATGTACTCACACTCTCAGAGTACTCAACCTCATTGTTTCACATTATCTCTTACCGTGCTCAATACTCAGCACACTCAATCACTCAACACTATACAATACTCATTGCAGCGTGCAACCCGATCCATATCTAAATATATAGCCATAAGGCTCATTGCGGCGTACAACCCGATCCATATACATATAGCCATAATCCTTGTTGCGGCGTACAACCCGATCCCAAAAGTGTAATCAATATAACATGCTGTGGCATGCAGCCCGATCCCATAATATCACTCTCACTCAGGCCCACATCCTCACTCAGTCATCAATCTCTCCAGTCTCACTCACGAGCTCGCAATGTCATGAAACTAGCCCAACAACAATAATATGATGTATCAATAAACAACAACTGAGATTGACATAAGATATGAATGCATAAATATGACTAAGTTCGAAATATCAATGAAATCGGTGAGATGACAACAAGAAACGACCACTATGAGTCCTAACAATATCAGCATAAAGCCTAAACATGATATCTAGCATGATTGACTGCTCAATTACTTAATCACATGGTGAAAACACAGATATCCACAAAATAGGGTCACTATTCAGTGCTCTAGAAACAACAGAATCATAATTCAGAGGGTGCAAGCCCAAACGCCTGTCACCTAGCATGTGCGTCACTTCAACATCAATCACATAACATATAATTCAGGGTTTATATCCTCAGAACTAAGTTTAGAAGAGTTAATTATCTCAAACAAGCCAATTACAAATACTGAGCAAGCCAAGCGATGCTCCAAGAATGTTATCATGCGCGTAGCGACCTCCGAACGGCTCAAACCCGAATGAATTTCTTGAAAAATCCACAATAAATCGCCATAAACCGAGCTCCCAAGATCCAAAATGTGAAATAATGCCCTAAAACTTATTTATATAGTACACCTTTGCACTCCCAATGTGCGGTCCGCAGAATTCCAAGTGTGGCCGCACATCCCAGTGCGGTCGCGTCTTTTGGTTAATGCACTACAGGGGCTTAATATTTTCGCCATAACTTTCTCTATAGATGTCCAAATGATAACTTCTTTATATTTATAAAAACTAGACATGAAGAGCTACAACTTTCTATTTTGAATCATCTCTAAATTCTTTGTAGATAAAACGATATAATCTTCCGAAGTCGGACCGGTGAATCTGCAAACTCCCTAGAGTGCGGCCGTAGGCAGAATTGTGCGGTCTGCACTCCTCCTTTGAGGCCCGCACTTTTCTGATGCAGTCCACACTCTCATGTGCGGTCCACACCTCTCCTTCGCCTCAACACCCCAAAATATGTGGTCCGCACCCCTAAAAGTGCCAGAACAATATCGAAGTGCCGAAATCCCAGGACTCGCTCAAAACTCAACCCAAAACACACCCGAGGCCCTCGAAACCTCAACTAAAGGTATAATCAAGTCCTAAAACACCATATAAACTTGGTCCAGCCCTCAAATCACATCAAACAACAACAAAAACATGAATTGCGTCAAGCTTAATGAACTTGAAACCTCAAACTTCTATAACCGATGTCGAAACCTATCAAATCACGTCCGATTGACCCCAAATTTTGCACACCAATCATAAATGACATAATTACCATACAGAGCTATTAGAATCATTAAAATTCTATTTTGGGTTTGTTTACACATAAGTCAATATCCTGTCAACCTTTAAAATTAAACTTTTAAACATTGAATTTCATTCTTCCAAATCGACTCTGAAATACCTAAAAACCTGTCACGACCCAATTTTTTCCTCTGTTGGGTTTTGTGAAGGCACCTAGTCTTAAGGACTAGGTAAGCCTACTAAAATGCGGAATAACAACAATAATTAATAATAGCTAGAATTCTTCTAAGATGAATCCCCTATACAATGAACAACTTCCAAAGACCCGGTAGTACAAGTCATAAGCTCTACTGAGTTTCAATACAACTCCTAAACAAACCGTATGGAAATAAGTACAACAATATGAATATAAATTAGGAAGGTGACTCCGAAGCCTGCGAACGCAGCAGCAGGACTACCTTAAGTCTCCTCGGCAAGAATCCGCACAACTACTAGCGAGCAATACTTGGATCTGCACAAAAAATGTGCAGAAGTATAGTATGAGCACACCAAGGCGGTACCCAGTAAGTATCAAGGCTAACCTCGGTGGGGTAGTGACGAGGAACAGTCAAGACACCTACTGGTCAAATGTAGTGAACAAGATATGATAACAAAATACCACGATAAAGATAACGAGGTAATATTAACAGCGAAATGAAATCGAAATACAAATAGTGAGAGCAATAAAGGAGAACGCGGGTAGTAACGAACGATAACCAAGTAAATCAGGTAACCGAGTAAATCAGGTAACTAGTGAATCAACACTGACATAATAGGAACAAAGACAAGTAAGAACGTATTTAATTGAAGAAGAAAATGCCCACACAGTCAATCACATCATGTCTAGTACACAATCCCGACCATCTCAATTTTCGGTTTTTCATATCATAATCTTAACTTTCGAGTCTTCCGCACACATGGCACCTTGTTCCCCCATCTCTTCCATTTCCCTTTTGTCAACAGATTCCACACACTACACAATATATAATGTCCGTACAATGCACTCAATATGTCCAAGAAGTCTTATTTGCCTAATATAAGTAAAATTTCAATTTCTAAACTAATTGAGAAAGCTAGCGAGAAAAGATGAAATTTGTTTCTGTTGAAATCATTTGAGTAAAGAAAATACCTCTTTTTAATTTTAAAAATACAACATTGAATGAATTGTTCTCTTTTTGCATAAGATTTAATAATTTAAAACTTAGTAGAAATTCCTTTTTAAGTAAAAATACGACTGTAACAATTATTGAAGTTTAAAGTACTGGAGTATATATATATACATAAATACGATGAGGTATGGAACATTGTAGGTTCTAACAAAAGGGATCACAGCAATAAGGGAATTTAGACAGTTTAACACTTGAATTGATAACAATAAATAAACACAGCAGCAGGAAATGCACGGCACCACCCTTCGTGCTTTTACTCTCGTTCTCACCATAAGAGTTAATATTCACTTTTATTCTTTCTTGTTGCAGCGTGAAACCCGATCCCAATCATATAGTATTATTTCGGCGTGCAACCCGCTCAAAATCATATAATATTGTGGCGGCGTGCAACCCGATCCATTTAATATTATTGCGGCTTGCAACCCAATCCATATAATATTGTTGCGGCGTGCAACCCGATCCATATAATATTGTTATGGCGTGCAACCCGATCCATATAATATTGTTGCGGCGTGCAACCCGATCCATATAATATTGTTGCGGTGTGCAACCCAATCCATATAACATTCAAATCAACACCAATCACGAAAGAATCCTGATAAGGAAATAATAAGGAAACAACAATATCTCGGCAAGGGAGTCAACAACAAGAATAAACATGTCCCGGCAAGGGAACCAACAGTAAGAATTATGTACGTCCCGGCAAGGGAATCAGCTTTAACCAAACTTGTACCAATAATTAACTTCACAATGAAACCTCAACTACACAACAAGACATAATAAGCACATGATAACTACACCGGCAAGCTCAACAATTGAACATGTAACCTATTTGCACGATGTCATAGAGGAACTCACAATCAAGAAGTATCAAAACAATAAGGAAGGCAATCACTTTAATTAAGGGTCAATGCAACACGTAAGAATTCAAGGAAAGCTAACAACATCATATGGAGAATATAGAGACAATTTAGGCAATTATTAAACTCTATCATAACGGAATACTCTCCACATTTTGATCATAAGGACCTAAGAACTCTAGAGCATATTTTCCACAAATAAATCCGAGCACACACTCGTCACCTCGCATACACGGACTACAATTAGCACAGAAGACTCAATTCCTAAGGGAAAGTCCCCCACACAAGGTTAGGCAAGATACTTACCTCAAACACGATAACTCGATACTCTAAAATGGAATTCTTGGGCGAAAAGACCTCCGGACAACTCAAATCCAACTATAACAACTCCAAAACACACATAAATCGAATAAGGAACTATTCCGAATAATAACATTTCAATCTTTACAAAAATATAAAAATCGACCCAAAAGTCGACCCCCGGTCCCGCACCTCGGAACCTGTCAAATTTTACAAAAATCCGATCATCCATTCCAAAATGAGTTCAACCATACAAAATTTACTAAATTTCGATACCATTTGGCCCCTCAAATCACGATTTTTCATTTTAGGAATTTTCTTCAATAACCAACATTTTACTCAACCCAAATCACAAATTAAATGATAGAAATGAAGAAAAATTCATGGAATATAATCTATTCTAGGTGAAGAATACTTACCCAATCTTTTTGCTTGAAAAACCCATAAAGAATCGCCCAAAACCGAGCTCTAGAACTCCAAAAATGGTGAAAATGGTGTAGCCCTCGATCTGGAAATTATATTCTGTCCGCCCAGATTTTGAGCATCGCGAACGCGGATGAAATATCGCGTTCGCGAGGAAGAAGAAGTGAAGGTGCCCAGGTTACTCATCGCGAACGCGATAATGCGTCCGCGAACGCGAAGAAGGGAAATTTGATGGCCCAAGGACTGCTCTTCGCGAACGCGAAGAGTGGAACGACATAACTACGCGAACTCGAGAGGGGAACACGAACGCGATGTAGGGAGAGACATAGCTTCGTGAACGCGGGGCTCTAAACGAGAACGCGAAGAAGGATTTCAAGTGGTCAGCAACAAAGCTTCGTGAACGCGAAAGGCTATTCGCGAACGTGAAAGAGGATACCAGAAGCAGAAAATAGCAGTTCAAAAACAAGGTAAAATGACCCGTAGCCCACCCGAAACGCATCCAAGGCCCTTGGGACCCCGTCCAAACACACAAACAAGTCATATAACCTAACACGGACTCGCTCGAGGTGTCAAATCACATCAAACAATGTTGAAACATCGAATCACACCAAGAATCAACTTACCCTACGGACCTCCAAATCCGAATCCGGACACGCGCCTAAGTCCGAAATCACCATACGAAGTTGTAGAGATCATTCGCGACCCATTCCAGGGCCGTTTACCCAAAAGTCCAATTCCGGTCAGATTTTCATTGTTTAAACTTCCAAAACTAGGTTCCTTCTTCCAATTCAATTCTGATTCATCTAGAAACCGAATCCAACCATGCACACAAGTCGATATACCTAATGTTAAGCTGCTCGAGACCTCAAACTACCGAATCAGGCGCAATTGCTCGAAATGACCAGTAGGGTCATTACAAAACCAAAACCGACGATTCTTATAAGTCATAATATATCATATGGAGCTACTCATGCCCGAAAACTACCGAGCAACATATAATTTCTCAGAACGACCGGTCGGATCGTTACACCTATCATGAAAGATATCCTCAAGTGGTGGGTTTAAATGCAATTTTAATACTAAGATAACAACAATATTACTAGAAGCATTATAAAAAAATATACACAATACTTTTGAGTAAAATTGTAAAATGTCATAGCTTAGGAAATAATAGTACTTATAAAAATTGCAACATGGCTATGATATTCATCATATTTAAAATCAATAATATATTTTTGCATTACAAGATTCTTATATATCTATCCACTGGCATGAAATTATCAAATAAATTATTTTCATTAACAACATGACAAATATTAGAAGTAAAAAAAATTCTACAAGGAATGTTGTTAAAAAAAAATAATGTATGCATTTCTGATATTTTCATGAATTTTAAAGATATTAGATATGCAGTACTTTTAGGAATATCTTTAAATAAAGGTTTTTAAATTCTTTGAATATACATAACAAGATATGATGAAGAAGCAAAAGAAAATGTTAGACAACCTAAAGCATTCATCTATATAACTCCTCATGATCCTTTATATTATCATATTTCATAAGTCCTCTAGTAGTTGGGTTTAGGGTTGTTTGACTTTCATCTAAATCAAAATCCAATATATAGGGTGTCTCTCTTTTATGTATCTACTAAGTGCACTCGTCCCCCCTCCCCCCCCCCCAACTGCTCTCTCCAGTTGTATGTTTGAAATCATCTACACAAATATTTAATCCTATCCGTATTCTCTATTTTTACAAAAATATTCTAAACCCTAATTCTCCTCCTCCGATTACTAGTAACCGGGGCCACATGTGGCCTTCTAGGGCCACAGGCAAACTTTAAAATATTGGTCTCCTAGGGTTCGAAAATAAACTAAAAAGATTAAGAACCCATTCTTTGCCGCTTTTTTGGTTGGAGATACATTTATATATACAAACTAGTCAAATTGTTAAGAGAAGATAAATTTTAAATATGAACTTATAGTAAATTTGATCGACATATAATAGATAAAAAAGTTTGCACATTCGTACAAATAAGTATATTTACTCCATCGAACTCCACAACTATATGTGTCACCAATTCTCAAATTTATTTGATTCAAATTCTTAAAGTTAAAAAATAATTATTGTAATAGGTTGAGGATCATGCACTTCACTACTCGTTTATTATCAATGCAAGTTTATATAAATGGAAAATGAATCAGATATTGAATAGCTTACAAGTATTAATTAGTGTAGAACAACAATAACTTACAATTAGGAATGCTACTAAACAGCCCAGATATAGGACTATGATGTCAACTGAATTATCATAGGAGTCGCATTTTGCTATATAGAATTTGGCAGACTTGTTTTTCTTAGCTGACGTAAAACTCTAGCAACCTCAAAAGTAGAACCTCAGTCTAATTGAATTGCTAAATGGCAACAACCAGAAGACCATTGTAGTCAGAAAAAGAAAAGCTAGTATTAAATTACTAAAGCATATTTATGGGATAACAACAATATTTTCTATTTGAAAATGCACTTATTGACAATAAAAAGCAAAAACTGGAAAAGAAATTAAAGAAGACTAACTAACTCCAGCTCTCACGAAAAAAATAAGGCGATGGCAAATTTAGCAAGTTGCTGGAAACTAGCACCACAGATAAACAATCCCCACAAAAGTGCATCGCTTCAAAAGAGAATACAACTGAAAAGTGTAAAAGAAGCATAATCAGAATAATATTTAGTTGCAGCAAATGAATCAAAAACGACTCACAGAGAATAGTAAACCCCAACTAATGGGAAAAAAAGAAAGCAGCAATCTCACGTTTGATTCTTTTTATACGTCGTCACTTTTGGGTTTTTCAACACACCTTAAACCTTATACTCCAACTCTATGATATGCTTAATTTAGCCCTTTTATTGAACCCCCTTTTTCTTTTACAATCGGTGTTTGCATTCTTTAATAACTACTTTTACGGAGATGGTTAACCGAGTCGTTAAACTGACTTCGAAATAAATTGGATAACTTAGATATTTACAGGTACAAAATTGACAATTTATTTGGGTTAATCCTGTTAGGAGACAAAAAAAATTGTATCTAAACCATAACTTCAGAAATAGTTAATGTAATAACAATTTTGCAAAATTTAAACAAAATCACCTTGGTTTCTTTTTTAAGTTTAAATATAATTATGGACAAATACCTAATATTCTGAGATATTTTTCATCTCCAGGAGACCAATTGGTACAACTTTTCATTTCCATCTACTCCTTTTTATTTTTTCTCTCTATGCATTTGATAGCACAAATAGAGGAGTGGAAGGCCGTAAAACTTTTGTATCTCAGAACCCAACATCTTATTTTCAAAAAACTCCAACTGAATCATTGTTACAAAAATCGTCCAAGTGTAAGAATGTAATTTACATATATCTGTTAAAATTTAAATGAATATTACAAAAATGGGCAACAAATATCAAATTGATGCAAATTTGATTGTTAAAATTTTGCTAAAATCACGTAAGAAATTCGAGAAGAAAACCTAAGAATCTTTAAAACAGAGACATAAGATTTACCTTGCGCTCTAGAATCCTCATTGGAGGCTACTCCCTAATCCTCCATGGAGAAGAGTGATATTGTCCATATTCCGGCGGTAATGAGTAATCCCCGTTCTTTAGGAGTGTTAATGTTAAACGACCCCTAAAGGTTGACGTTTAGAGTTAATAAAAGGAAGAGACGCATTCGTTAAGAATATTAAAAGTGGCGTTTGTATTCTTTTTTTTTTTTTTTTGGAAAAGAAACTGGAAAATAGAGGAAAAAGATAAATGAGATCTCTAGTTAGTGAGGCATGCCACATCACCGGCTGATGGCCCTAAATTATATTTATATATAGTTATAATTTCACATGAAAAAGTAGCTAAACATTGATATATAAGTTTCAGAACTGTAGCATATATTAAAATTGCAATCACAAAAGTTGCTATTTATGAATTTTTCCTTGTTATCATGCATATATAACTACTTGGGATTGGTTATGCATTTGTACATCTATTTTGGGCATAACAATTAACAAAGGAAATATAAAAGAGATGGGCCTTCAAATTTAGGCAAACGTAACACGTGACTTTGAAAGAATGGACATTTTAATTGGATCGGGTAACCAAAAGTAGAATACCATGGAAGATAAAAATTTGGGAAATTTTCTTTATCATCCCTTCTTCCACCTTTATGTACTTGTTCGATGTTAAGTAAGGATTACTATGACCAAAGCTTTGGTCTAATCGTAAAAGCAGACGCATGATGTATGGTTGACTTATATTAGTATTATTTGTAAAAGTGTATCAAATAAAGTAGAATGTTATGAAAGGGCAAAAATACAATGAATGAAACAACTGTTCCCATATATTCAGCTACTAGAGAGTGGATGTCCGTGCTTGAGCACGGGCCCAATATTCGCAGGAACTCGTGTTACATAGACTGTATGAGATCGATTAAAAGCTTACAAGGTGGATAGTTATATTTGATATAGAGCTTTAAGATGAGTACCACAAAAGGTAACTCTAGTCTATGAAAATGAATATAGACATAGATACATATCATTTCTCTTTTTCTAGTTAAGAAATAACATTATATCCATCAGAAAAGTTAATGAACATTCAGATACTTTCACATTCCACTATGAATTGCATCACTTGACAAAAAAGTTATTAAAAGTTTTAGACCTATAAATTATGTCTTAACACTAAAAAGAGATACCACAGGACATATCAATTCCCCCAATAAGAAAGAGCTCATAATCACTGCTGGTGAACATCTCTCCTCGCGCACCTACTCTTACTAAAAGTCTAGTCTCTCTCCGGTTACTAACTAACTTACAACATAGTCCGGAAGAGAGATATTCACAAAACCCGATTTCTTTTATACAGTCAAACAGAAAACTTCCAATGAAAACTACCATCAAGTCAGTTTTAACCATGAACATAAAGCCATGCTCTTTCTAGCTGCATCCTTGATCTCTCTGTCTGGATGAGTCTAATACAAAAAAAATGATTACAAAGAAGTCACATTATATGGAGAGTACTATAGTTATTAAGGAGCGACAATAAAAGAAAGTCTCAGTCGGCAAAATTAGTGAAAAGCCAAAATATATCATGAGCTGCAAATGTGCATAAGAGGTTTGAATATGTAAAATCGCAACGCTTCAGGTGAGAAAAAACTACTATTTATATTCATTGAAACTACAATTTTGCATCCATCTCATAATATTTCCTTGTGACATCTCCCTGATGTATATAGGTACATACATTGTAATGACTCTTTAACACATTCTATATCTAGTACGTAAAAGAGGACTTCACCTCTGACAGCCATTAGAAATCTTTCCAATGTGAATCCACCTAACAATGTTGTAACAACGAAGCAAGACCAAGTGAACTTCAAGATCCAAAATAGGTAAGTGACACAAAATGTATATATGAAATCCTAAAATGCTTTAAACTGAGAATGTAAATGCAGGATGGAGAAAGAGAGAAAAGGGGAACCGAAAACCATATCAAGTCATTTTAATATTAAAAAGAAAAACTTTACAAAAGCTAAAATTGTTAAGTAGAGAAAGAACAGTTTGGACTATGATAGCTTAGGTTAGAAAGTAAAGCTACAAATTTTAAAGAACGACAATAGAACTGCCGATTTGATCTGCATATGGAAATATATAGGGAAGTTAAATTCTGTCATTTTTTCTTTTTGGAGAATATACTCCAAAAGAGGGTCACAACTTGATAAAGAGCAACTACAAAGCTGCAACACCTCGATGCAGAAAGCTAAGAAAAGAAAAGAGGCTAATTTTTCATCTCATAAAATAAAGATAAAATATGGGAATGAACAAAAATGCAGTACCTGTATACCAAAAAATTTAAAATTAAGAAAATGCCCATATATTCATATCATAAATTATATCAAAACCAAACAGGTAAAACCTTGAAAATGATCACCTTAATCTTTGTTGTAGACTGTAATTCCTCAAAAGCTAGCTTATTCTTTACTGTTATTGACACAGTATAGCTCTTATTATAAATAATCGAACAGATCTTGTCAATCATAAGGATTACTAATTCAAACATAGATCTTGCCGTCCCGGGCATATGGGGACCATCGAAGAAGTGCCTCAATGCGCCGCAACCACTGCTTTGACTCCTTTTAAGCAATTATGAACTTCATGGAACTTTATGTAACGATCCGGCCGGTCGTTTCATGAGTTACCGCTCTGTTTTCCCTATTTCTGCTTCTTTATGTGTTGTTCAGCTTCATTTCATCGTGTCGTGTTGGTTGGTTCGGGTTCGGAATAGTTTTGGAGTGATATGAGACACTTAGTCTCTTAAGTTGACCATTTAGTTGAAAAATTCAACCGGAAGTTGACTTGTGGGTAAATGATCTCCGAATTTAATTTTTATAGTTCAGATAGCTTCGTTAGATGATTTCGGACTTAGGAGCGGGATCGGAATGTATTTTGAAAGTCCGTGGTAGATTTAGGCTTGAATCGGCGAAATTGAAATTTGGCGCTTTCCAGTTGATAGTGGAAATTTTCATATCGGGGTAGGAATAAAATTATGGAAATTGGAGTAGGTCTGTAGTGTCATTTGTGACGTGTGTGCAAAATTTCAGGTCATTCGGAGTTGATTTGATAGGTTTAGGCGTCGTTTGTCGAATTTGAAAGTTTCTAAGTGCTTAGGCTTGAATCCGAGGTTGATTTGGTGTTTTAATATTGTTTTGAGTGATTCTAAGGCTCGACTAAGTTTGAATGATGTTATGGGATGTGTTGGCATGGTTGGTTGAGGTTCCGAGGGCCTCGGGTGAGTTTCGGGAGGTTATCAGACCAAGTCCGTGGTTTTGAGAGTTGCAGATTTTTCTTCTGTTCTGTTGCAGAGGTTCCTTCTTCGCGATCGCATGAGGAGGCTCGCGATCGCGTAGAGCATTTGTGGAGGCAGTCAAATTTGTTCTTCGCGTTCGCGCATTAAGGGTTGCGATCGCGATGGTTGATCTGGTGAAGTATTGCGAACACATGGGTTAGGTTACGTTCGCGTAAGGTTAAGTGGACCAAAGCTGGGGCCACACATTTGTTCATCGCCAACGAGGTCAGTGGTCCGCGATCACGTAGGAGTGAGGGAAAGAGCATCGCGTTCGCATGGAGCGGGACGCGTTCGCGTAGAGTTATTTCAAGAGCCAACAAAGTTGTTCTTCGCGATCGCGAGAGTCCTTCCGCGTTCGTGATTAAGGAAAAATACCTGGGCAGAATGTTTAAATAGAGGTCTTCGCGATTTTTAGCCTATTTCTCACCATTGTTGAGCGGTTTTGAAGCTTTTTGAGAGGGATTGAAGAGGGATACGAAGGGAAACACTTGGAGATTCGACGCAAGTTGAGGCAGATTCGAGAGGCAAGGACGTCGCGGAGTAGTATTTCATCCGGTTTGAGGTAAGTAACTCATGTAAATCTAGACTTGATAAATGAAGTGATACACGTTCTAGGTGACGGGCATGTGGGCGTGCAATCATAGGGATTGTGAATTGGTCCGTCCCGTGGCGACTGTATATTTGCATATTTTGATATACTGTATATGATATCCATGTGTTTTAAAAATGAATTTGTTAACTTGGGTTGAATGCCATGTTTATGGCCTTCGTGCCAAACTGTTTAGACCCTAAAGGGTATTTTACTACTTTCCTCACACTGTTTGATTTAAAGCATATCCTTAGTCATGATTATACCTATTTATTATTGATTCAGTTTCATTACTCTACTTTCAAATATACAAAAACTGTTTTGGGCTGAGTTCCCTGATTTTACTAAAATGCCCGAGTAGCTGTGAGGGTAATAACTGAGAGAGGTCGAGGACCTGATGGTGAGGACTATATTTTTATTTATAGATCGGGCTGCGCGCCGCAGCGATATAGCGCTTGGACTGTAGGAGCCCCTCCGAAGTCTGTACACCCCTAGTGAGCGTATTCGACTATATATTATGGATTGGGTTGCACACCGTAGTAATTATTATTATTATTATTATTATTATTATTATTATTATTATTATTATTATTATTATTATTATTATTATTATTATTATTATTATTATTATTATTATTATTATTATTATTATTATTATTATTATTATTATTATTATTATTATTATTATTATTATTATTGACTAAAAGGATTTCCCGAGGGGCTATACTTATGAGTGATACTTTGCCCGAGGTGATTGTTTGTGAGATTTCCTGTTTTCACTCTTATTTTCACTAAGCCTCTATTGAAAAACGTTGAATATATACTTTAAAGGATTTTCATTGAAACTGGGGTTTTACGAGACATTCGGTTATTGAACTGTAGATTTTGACTTTGATATTTCTGCTGAAATTCTTGATAAAGTATGTATATGATTTTAAATGCTCGTCACTGCACTTAGACTTTATTTACTTTAGTTACTTACTGAGTTGGCGTACTCACGTTACTCCCTGCACCTTGTGTGCAGATCCAGGTGCACGAGCATCAGAGTGAGAGTTTTCAGCACCTTTAGAGTTTTATCTGGAGATTGCAAGGTAGTTGCACGACGTTCGCAGCCATGTCTTTCTCCTTCCTATCTTTGTACTTTATATTTCAGGCTTATTTTGTATTAAGCAGACAGTATTGAGTTGTACTTAGTGGCTCATGACTAGGTACACCAGATTTGGGCTGTGTAGATGTATTTTCGTACTTGTTTCCGCGTATTTCTTTTGATATTCTAAAATGAAAGAATTGAGACTTAATCTATTTAGAAAAAAATAAATTTTACAAAAGATCTTCTACATAGTTCGTATTGTTTCGGCTGGCCTAGTATTGTGATAGGCGCCATCACGACCGGGGTATTTGGGGTCGTGACAAGTTGGCATCAGAACCTAGGTTATATAGGTCTCACGGGTCATGAGCCAGTTTAGTAGAGTCTCACAGATCGATATGGAGACGTCTGTACTTATCCTCGGGAGGCTGCAGAATATTTAGGAAAAACTTCAAATTCTTGAATTCCTGTCGTGCGAATCTGTTGATTCTGGTACTAAAGTTCTGTTATTCTATTCTCACACAGATGGTGATGACACGTGCTATCGGTCAGGATGGACGACCACCAGTACCACCAGTTGGGGCCGCTAGAGGCCGAGGTCACGGTCGAAGCCATGGTAGGGGCAGGGGTGTAGCCTGTATAGCAGCTAGGGCAACACTTGTAGATCCACCAGCCACCCCAGTTCATGATCAGGTCCCAGTTGCAGACGCTTCAGTAGGACCAGCTCAGGCACCGGCTATGCCTATTGTGATTCGAGGCCTTCAGGAGGCCCTAGCCTAGATTCTATCAATGTGCACTGGCCTGGCTCAGGCGGTGTCAATTACTACGGCCGCAACTACATCTCAGGCCGGGGGAGGTACTCAGACTCCCGCTGCTCGCACACCTGAGCAGGTTGTGCAGGGACTTCAGACACCGGGGGCACCTCCAGCCCAGCCTGTTGCACCAGTCCAGGATTATATGGTACTAGTTATGCTTGACGACAAGCAGCATCGATTGGAGAGGTTTGGTAGACTTCAGCCTCCGACTTTCAGTCGTACAGAGGGCGAGGATGCCCAGGGTTTCTTGGACAAGTGTTGGAGGATTCTTCGTACAACGGGTATTCTGGAGACCAGCGGGGTAGCATTTACTGCTTTTCAATTTTCTGGAGCTGCCTTAACTTGGTGGGAGTCTTATGAGAGGCGTAGGACTGTTGATGCAGTGCCCCTTACCTGGCAGCAGTTCTCTATTCACTTTTTGGAGAAGTATGTGCCACAGTCTCGTAGAGAAGAGTTGCATAGTTAGTTCAAGCAGTTGCGTTAGGGTGTTTTGATTGTGATTCAGTATGAGATGAGGTTCTCGGAGTTATCTCGCTATTCTATTTGTTTGGTTCCTACAGATAGAGAGAAGATCAGGAGGTTCGTTAATGTCCTCACATATCAGCTTCGGATTCTCATGACCAGGGAGAGGGTGTCAAGTGCTACTTTTGAGAAGGTTGATGACATTGCTCGCGAGATTGAGTTAGTTCGCTGCCAGAAGCGAGATGAGAGGGAGGCCAAGAGGCCTCGGGGATCTGGTAGTTTTGGTGGTGTTCCTTCGAGAGGTCAGTTTCAGCACCGTAGAGGTTGTTCATTCAGACATGCTCAGTCAACTCTCCCAGTTCATCGTGGGGCATCATCGGGCCATGGTTCTCACAACTCACATCAGGGCCATTCATCACTCAGTGCCCTACCAGCCCAGAGTTCATCTCGTGCTCCATCAGTTCAGGGCTCTTCTATGCCAGGTCCTTCTACTGGTCATTCCAGTGCTAGGGGTTCCTTTCAGTCCCTGTTCCCTGCACCTGGGAGTTGTTACAAGTGGGGAGAGTTTGGACATATGAGGAGACAATGTCCTCATCTTCTTGAGGGTCCGTCTCAGTAGAGGAGTCAGCCCTCGACTTCAACTCCAGTTACTTCACCACCTACTCAGGCAGCTAGGGTGGGGTCAGTCAGCTAGGGGTCGCCCCAAAGAAGGAGGTCAATTAGGTAGTGATCAGGTTCGTTTCTATGCACTCCCAGCTAGACCAGATGTTATTGCTTCAGATGTCGTGATGACAGGTATTGTCTTAGTTTGCCATAGAGATGCATCTGTGTTATTTGATCCTGGTTCCACTTTTTCATGTGTCATCATATTTTGCTTGTTATTTGGATACGCCCCGTGAGTCTCTTATTTCATCTGTTCATGTATCTACTCCGGTGGGCGATACTATTGTTGTGGATCGTGTATATTGGTTGTGTGTGGTGACTATTGGGGGTCTGGAGACTCGAGTGGACCTTTTGTTACTTTGTATGGTAGACTTTGATGTGATATTAGGCATGGATTGGCTATCTCTATGTCGTGCTATATTGGACTGTCATGCTAAGACAATGACGTTGGCTATGTCGGGTGTGCCACGGATTGAGTGGCAAGGTTTGATTGATTTTGTCCCCAGTAGGGTTATTTCATTCTTGAAGGCCCAACGGATGGCTGGGAAAGGTTGTCTTTCATACTTAGCCTTTGTGAGGATGTCAGTGCAGAGAATCCTAGTATCGATTCTGTTCCAGTAGTGAGGGATTTTCCCAATGTGTTTCCTGCAGACCTGCCGGGCATGCCACCGGATAGGGATATTGACTTTGGTACTGATTTGATACCGGGTACTCAGCCTATTTCTATTCCACTATATCATATGGCACCAGAGGAGTTGAAGGAGCAGCTTTAGGAACTCCTTGATAAAGGGTTTATTCGGCCTAGTGTGTCGCCTTGGGGTGCGCCTGTTCTATTTGTGAAGAAGAAGGATGGCATGATGAGAATGCGCATTGATTACAGGTAGTTGAACAAAGTTACAATCAAGAACAAGTATCCTTTGCCTCGTATTGATGATTTATTTGACCAACTTCAGGGAGCGAGAGTGTTCTCCAAGATTGACCTCCGGACATGGTACCACCAGTTGAAGATCAGGAACTCGGATATTCTTAAGGCAGCTTTCAGAACCGGATATGGTCATATGAGTTCCTTGTGATGTCTTTTGGGATGACTAATGCCCTAACAACGTTCATGCATTTGATGAACATCGTGTTTTGGCCTTAACTTGACTCCTTCGTTATTATGTTCATTGATGATATTCTGGTATACTCGCGTAGTCAGGAGGAGCATGCGAAGCATTTGAGAGTTGTGTTGCAGAGATTGAGGGAGGAGAAGCTTTATGCAAAGTTCTCCAAGTGTGAGTTTTGGCTCAGTTCAGTGGCTTTCTTGGGGCACATGGTGTCCAGTGAGGATATTCAGGTTGATCCAAAGAAGATAGATGCGGTTTAGAGTTGACCCAGACCGTCCTTAGCCATAGAGATTCGTAACTTTCTTGGTTTGGCAAGCTATTACTGCCAGTTCGTTCAGGGATTTTCATATATTGCATCACCCTTGACCAAATTGACTCAAAAGGGTGCTCCATTTAGGTGGTCAGATGAGTGTGAGGCGAGCTTTCAGAAGCTCAAGACTGTATTGGCCACAGCTCCAGTATTAGTTTTGCCATCAGCTTCAGGTTCATATACCGTATATTGTGATGCTTTGAGAGTTGGGATTGGGTGTATGTTGATGTAGGAGGGTAGAGTGATTTCTTATGTTTCTCGTCAGTTGAAGCCCCATGAGAAGAACTACCCTGTTCATGATTTGGAGTTGGCTGCCATTCTTCGCGCATTGAAGATTTGGAGGAATTATTTGTATGGTGTGTCTTGTGAGGTATTTTCTGATCATCATAGCCTCCAGCACTTGTTTAAACAGAAGGATCTCAATTTGAGGCAACAGAGGTGGTTGGAGCTGCTAAAAGACTATGATATCGCTATCTTGTACCATCCGGGAAAGGCCAATTTAGTTGCCGATGCCTTGAGTAGGAAGGCAGTGAGTATGGGCAGTTTGGCATATATTCCTGTTGGGGAGAGACCTCTTGCAGTTGATGTTCAGGCCTTGGCCAATCAGTTTGTGAGGTTGGTTATTTCGGAGCCCAATTGGGTCTTAGCTTGTATGGTTTCTCGATCCTCATTTGCTTATCCTTAAGGACAGAGTTCAACACAACAATGCCAGAGATGTGACTATTGGTGATGATGGGGTATTGAGGATACATGGCCGGATATGTGTGCCCAATGTAGATGGGCTTCGGGAGTTGATTCTAGAGGAGGCTCATCGCTCCCGGTATTCCATCCATCCGGGTGCCGCAAAGATGTATCAGGATTTGAGACATCATTATTGGTGGAGAAGAATGAAGAAGGATATTGTAGGATTTGTAGCTCGGTGTCTTAATTGTCAGCAGGTGAAATATGAGCATCAGAGACCGGGTGGCTTGCTTCAATAGATAGATATTCCATAATGGAAGTGGGAGTGGATCACCATGGACTTTGTAGTTGGACTCCCACGAACTTTGAAGAAGTTCGATGCTATTTGGGTGATTGTGGATTGGCTGACCAAGTCTGCACACTTCATCCCTGTGTGTACTACCTGTTCTTTAGAGCGATTTGCAGAGATTTATATCCGAGAGATTGTTCGCTTGCATGGTGTCTTAGTTTCCATCATTTCAGATAGAGGTACTTAGTTTACTTCATAGTTTTGGAGGGCCGTGCAGTGGGAGTTGGGTACTCAGGTTGAGTTGAGCACAACTTTTCACCCTCGGACGTACGGATAGTCCGAGCGCACTATTCAGATATTGGAGGACATGTTGTGCGCTTGTGTCATTGATTTTGGAGGGTCATGGAATAAGTTTCTACCGTTCGCGGAGTTTGCATATAATAATAGTTATCAGTCGAGTATTCAGATGGCTCCATATGAGGCTTTATATGGGAGACAATGTAGACCTCTAGTTGGTTTGTTTGAATTGGGTGAGGCTAGACTTTTGGGTACAGACTTGGTGCAGGATGATTTGGACAAGGTGAATGTAATTCAGGAGCGGCTTCGTATAGCGCAGTCAAGACAGAAGAGTTATGCTGACAGGAAGGTCCGTGATGTGCTTACATGGTTGGGGAGAAAGTTCAACTGAAGGTTTCACCCATGAAGGGAGTTATGAGATTTGGGAAGAAGGTAAATTAATTCCTCGGTTCATTGGTCCTTTTGAGGTGCTTCTGAGGATTAGATAGGTGGCATATGAGCTTGCTTTTTCACCCAACTTTTCGAGTGTGCATCTGCTATTTGATGTTTGTATGCTCCGGAAGTATATTGGCGATCTGTCACATGTATTGGATTTCAGCACGGTTCAGTTGGATGGTGAATTGACCTATGATGTGGAGCCAGTAGTTATTTTGGAGCGGCAGGTTTACAAGTTGAGATCGAAAGATATAGCTTCAGTGAAAGTGTAGTGGAGAGGTCGGCCCGTAGAAGAGGCAACCTAGGTTACCGAGCCGGAGATGCGGAGTAGACATCCTCACCTATTCGAGGCTTCAGGTATGTTTCTTGACTCGTTCGAGGACGAACATTTGTTTAAGAGGGGGATGATGTAACGACCCGGCCGATCGTTTCATGAGGTACCTCTCCATTTCCCCCATTTTTGCTTTTTTATATGTTGTTCAGCTTCATTTTATCGTGTTGTGCTGGTTGGTTTGGGTTGGGAGTAGTTTTGGAGTGATATGAGACACTTAGTCTCTCAAGTTGTCCAATTAGTTGGAAAAGTCAACCAGAAGTTGACTTGTAGGTAAACGATCTTGGAATTTGGTTTTTATGGTTCATATAGCTTCATTAGATGATCTGGGACTTAGGAGCATTATCGGAATGTATTTTGGAGGTCTGTGCTAGATTTAGGCTTGAATTATTGGAATTTTGGCGTTTTACGGTTGATAGTGGAAATCTTGATATTGGGGTCGGAATAGAATTTTGGAAATTGGAGTAGGTCCTCCATGTCATTTGTGACGTGTGTGAAAAATCTCAGGTCATTCAGAGTTGATTTGATAAGTTTTGGCGTCGTTTGTGGAATTTGAAAGTTTCTAAGTTTTTAGGCTTGAATTCGAGGTTGATTTAGTGTTTTAATATTGTTTTGAGTGATTTGAAGGCTCGACTAAGTTTGAATGATGTTATGGGATGTGTTGGCATGGTTGGTTGAGGTCCCGAGCGCCTCAGGTGAGTTTTGGGAGGTTATCGGACCAAGTCCATGGTTTTGAGAGTTGCAGATTTTTCTTCTGTTCTGTTGTAGAGGTTCCTTATTCGCGATCGCGTGAGGAGGCTTGCGATCGCGTAGAGCATTTGTGGAGGCAGTCAAGTTTGTTCTTCGCGTTCACGCATTAAGGGTTGCGATCGTGATGGTTGATCTGGTGAACCATCGCGAATGCGTGGGTTAGGTCGCGTTCGCGTAAAGTTAAGTGGACCAAAGCTGTGGCCACACGTTTGTTCATCATGAACGCGGTCAGTGGTCCGCGATCATATAGGAGTGAGGGGCAGAGCATCGCGTTCGCATGGAGCGGGATGAGTTCGCGTAGAGTTATTTCAGAAGCCAGCAAAGTTGTTCTTCGCGATCGCGAGGGTCTTTCCGCGATCGCGATTAAGGAAAATTACCTGGGCAGAATGTTTAAATAGAGATCTTCGTGATGTTTAACATATTTCTCACCATTGTTGAGCGGTTTTGAAGCTTTTTGAGAGGAATTGAAGAGGGATTCGAAGGAAACACTTGGAGATTCGACGTAAGTTGAGGCCGAGTCGAGAGGCAAAGGCATCGCGGAGTGGTATTTCATTCGGTTTAAGGTAAGTAACTCCTGTAAATCTAGACCTGAGGGTATGAAACCGCGGAATTTCTTACTATTTTGATAAATGAGGTAACGCATATGCTAGGTGACGGGTGTGTGGGGGTACACCCGTAGGGATTGTGAGTTGGTCCGTCCCGTGGCAACTGTGTAGTTGCATATTTTGTTATACTGTATATGATATCCATGTGATTTAGAAATGAATCTGTTAACTTGGGTTGAATGCCATGTTCCTTTGTGCCGAACTGTTTAGACCCTTAAGGGTATTTTACTACTTTTCTCACACTATTTGATTTGAAAGCATATCCTCAGTCATGATTATACCTGTTTATTATTAATTCAGTTTTATTACTTTACTTTCAAATATACGAAAACTGTTTTGGGCTGAGTTCCCTGATTTCACTAAAATGCTTGAGTGACTGTGAGGTTAATGACTGAGAGAGAGGTCGATGACCTGATGATGAGGATTATATTTATATTTATGATTCGGGCTACACGCCACAGCGATATATATATATATATATATATATATATATATATATATATATATATATATATCGGGTTGCACGCCGCAGCGATATGTTGGATCCGGCTGCGCGCTGCAGCGATATAGCGCTTGGGTTGTAAGAGCCCCTATGGAGTCTGTATACCCTTAGGGAGCGTAGTCGACTATATATTATGGCTCGGGCTGCACGCTGCAACAGTTATTATTATTATTATTATTATGAGATATCTATTGAGTGGGAATGCTGAGTTTGAGTACTGATTGACGAGAGTTGAGTGATGAGTGACTGAGAGGCTTGCGCGAGGGGCTATACTAATGAGTGATACTTTGCCCGAGGGGCTTGTTTGTGAGATTTCTTGTTTTCACTCTTCTTTTTCACTGAGCCTCTATTGAAAAACGTTGAATAAATGATTTAAAGGATTTTCATTGAAACTGGGGTCTTACGAGACATTCAGTTATTGAACTGTAGATTTTGACTTTGATATTTCTGCTGAAATTCTTGATAAAATATGTATATGATTTTAAATGCTCGTCACTGCACTCAAACTTTTTTTACTTTAATTACTCACTGAGTTGGCGTACTCACATTACTCCCTGCACCTTGTGTGTAGATCTAGGTGCTTGAGCATCAGAGTGAGAGTTTTCAGCACCTTCAGAGTTTCCCTGCTTTTCTCCTTCCTATCCTAGTACTTTATATTTCAGGCTTATTTTGTATTAAGAAGACAGTGTTGAGTTGTACTTAGTGGCTCATGACAAGCGACACCAGATTCGGTCGTGTTGATGTATTTTCGTACTTGTTTCCGCCTATTTCTTTTGATATTCTAAAATGAAAGAATTGAGACTTAATCTTTTTAGAAAAAAAATAAATTTTACCAAAGATATTCTATATGATTCGTGTTGTTTCGTTGACCTAGTATTGTGATAGGCGCCATCACGGTCGGGGTATTTGGGGTCGTGATACTTTATCAATTCCAACGCAACTTATCCTTTTGGAGCTGACGTAACAAACTAAGCGAGCATATCTGACCATCGCCTGTGGTGTTAGATCAGAAAGATGGCCACGTCTAGTACCGAGATTGGCCTAACCTAACTTGATGATATGATTATAGAGTTTCTCGACTTGAAATGTTGCGTAAAGCGTCTTTTGGATACTTCCTAAAGAATCATTTTACTAGTGATATAGATCTTTTGAGAACTACAAGAAAGTAAACTTAACTCTCACAATCAAATTAGGAAAAAATAGAACATAGTTAACAAATGTAATATATTTTCCAATAATTCAAACTGCGGATCGGGAAACTGCTTCTCAACTTTGCTGGATTTTAATAATGCCCATAACAAGAGACTCTATTTCTATATCCAAAATCTAATAAAGATGAATCTATTTTATCAATGCCCAACAAAGTTTCTCTTCCGATGTTTATAGAAATAAATACCTAGATACCCCAATAAATATACACATAAGATCAATTCAGCACTAACTCATAAGAAACAAAATAAAAAAGCAAAAACCAAACAAATACGAAAACACCCAGATAGGGAAATAGAAGAAAAACTTAAGATTTTGGGAAGAGGAGTGGATACATGGAGAAAACAGAGAAAACCTATAAATAGATGCCAAAAATATGTATCAGCATTGAAAAAAAAAAACAATTCCAAACAACAACAGATCAAAAGGAAAACAATATGAAGGAAGAAGATCTAGTGAATTGAAAATAGTTGAGCATCACCATAGCATCTTTGGTCTTCAACAAGAACCATCCAGAAGTCTTGACTAATTTAGGAGAGATAGCATGCAACAACTTTTTACAGAGGAAGTATTTATTGTCCTGATTAAAAGATCAAATATAAGAATTAGTAATAGAGAAAAATAAAAGATGTAGAGTAAGAGAGAAAGACATAGAAATATATTTCTTCACCAGTGAGAATGATTAAAACAAGAATACATTGAAGAAGGAAGAAGAAGAAGAACCGGAAGTATAAGTGAAGTGGAAGATAGATGTCCTACAGAAATTTAAAAAGTTAAACACGTTTCACTTGAGGAAAATTAATGGGCTGCATTTTGGAATACAGATCGTTATAGGAGAAGAGCAAAAAAATGCAACCGCCAATGGCATAAGCCCAAGTATATGATAAAAATAAAGGACATGCCAAGTGTAGAGTACAATTTTCATTGCTTTTGGTTCAATTATATACTGTAGTGTTCGTCTGATATGAACGGCAATGGAACGATGTATCAAAGAAAGAAAATGAAAGTAAAGCTACTAATTAAAAGAAAATACAGAACAAAAATAGATAGGGTTTAATTCATTGTGTACAAGAGGCTCCAGTACAATTGTTTACCTCGAAAATACGAGTAATTAAATTTGATTTGTGGTTTTAAAAATATGTTATTTAGTTCAATACCAATCAATAATCAAGAAGTATAAAGTATAAATGAGAGGAAATGAATGAATAAAACCAGTGTTAATTAAGCTGTATCGACCTCGAGACTAATGACCTCGAGATGGGTCAAGAACAATAATACAAGAATAATAAAGCTAAAGGACAGCTTTGGTGAACAATAAGCGAGAAAAGTAGGATAGTATATTCTTTACCAATGATTAGATAATCCTTACAAATGATTGAGGTCCCCTTTATATAATATGGGAAACTCTAAATAAGGTACATTTCCATTTACGGTAAAGAATCTTATTGGGGCAGCTATATAACTGCCTAGTACGAATTTGTGCTGATTCGTAGAAATCTATTCCAGAATTTATGCCATGATCTTGGGGACGTGGTGAGAATTTTGTTATTCTGTAACAAACTCACAACGATAATATCTCAGAGCCGGTCGTGCTTGGCTCCGATGTTCCTCGCACACTTAGATCCCCGGTCATTGCATTATGTCTTCGAGCTTGACTCTGGTCCATCGAGCTCAAACTCGACCTTACCTGAATCGAGATTAAAGCGACCCCTCGAGCTCGGGAAATCGGGCATACCTGGTTTCGACCATACGCAGATATTCCCCGCGTTTCTTATAGTATGATGATAAGAAACGATGTGAACCTCAGTTCTCCGGAATCTCTTATAATGACATCATTCCTATGACCTAGGCGCTCGAAGTGACCGAAACATTCCGTCGATTCGCTTCCCCAAAACATTAAATGCACGCCAATAATGGTCGGTTACTAGCGCCGCCGAACCATCGCCTCTCACCTATAAATATGGGGTTCCTTCTTTGAACTAAAAACTGTACCTCTTTGTTGTATTTACTCTGCTCACTTTTCCCCTTCATCTCTTTCTCCTCTCTCTACTTTTTACCCCATTCATCGAAAAACGCCAAGCTCCCATAAAATACCATGCTCTGCTACCGCTTGTATCCCTTAGTTTAAATCCATGGCTAAAACTTCCAAAACAGTCCCCTAAAAAGAGAAAGCATCGTCTTCTTCTGCTTCCAGGCAGGACAAACTGGTGGCGCCAACGGCTTTTCACGAAATCACCCCTAGCCCTTGCGTGATAAAAAGGATTTCAATATTGAAAATCCCACCGATATCCCAGGCAGATGCGAACATGTATCTCGATATATTAGTTTAATATCGAAAAAGTACCTCAAAGCCGTGAAGGGGGAGTGCGGTTGGGGAGACGAGGTTGTGGTTCAGATCCCAAGCCTCGAGGAAAACATCACTACCCATGTGGAGGGGTTCTTAAGTGTTTACACTTACCCCTTCACACTGGGTCCCCTCGATCCGGTAGTGATCGATTTTTACAAAAGCTACGAAGGTTACCCTCGTCTAGATCCATCTTTCCTTTTGGCGCATCATGATCATGCTACGCTATTTTTCCAGCAAGGCCGAGGGATTGGACTGTACCCTTAACCATCTCATTCGGCTGTATCGACCTCAGCTATTTCAAGGGCTCATCAAGCTTCAACGCCAATCAAAAAAGGCTTTCTTCACTAATAATGACGAGGACAAAGATCGAGGCTGGATGAGTCAATTTATCAAAGTGAGGACCTCGATGTCATCCCTAGGGGAAAGATGCCATTTCCGGAGAGATGTAACTTTAATCGTAAGTGAACTCCTTCTCAAAATATCTATTCATATTCTGCTTTCGTGTTTTATAATACCTTTACCTTTTCTGCAGCTGTTGTTTGGATGTCCCATGTTGTCCCCGACCTTGAGGACTGGGTCAGAAAGTTAGATGCAACCTCCTCGTACGATGAGCGCAAATGGCACGAATTATCGAAGGAAAAATGGGAGGTCAAACACCATGGTAAATCCTCTTCTCAAGTCTTTGATATTCTTCTTTTACTAGTGATTCCACCTCACTCATGCTTGTTTGTGTAGGCATCAGAGATGTTTCTAAAATGAAGCCATCCCCACCCGAGGAAAAGATCGAGTCCCCGATTCCGAAATCGGAGAAAGACAATAAAAGAAAGAGGGCTTCGAAACCCGAAGATCTTCAGGATGAGAGGGCTCCTTCTGGGAAGTCAAGGAAGAAGCTTATCTATGTGGTGTTGGATTCTTCCATCCAATTCCTAGAGGATGAAGAGAACGAGGGAGAAGAATCGGCGTTGGTGCCCCGAACTAGGAAACCAGTCTAAGCCTCCAAACCCTCTGAACCTGAAACTTTGCCTCTTAGTGAAGGAACTCCGAAGAAAGACGGGTAAAGCCCTTGAGTCCCTTAAGATCAAGATCATTCCCCCTCCTTCAACAAATACACCGGAGGGGACAAGTGCTGAGAGGGCCGAAGCTAACCAGAGCGCCCCAAGTGAGGAGCTCAGGGCCGTGACAATGGGTCACTCACCTCCTCTACCGTCTTACTCCAAAGAGGCAATAAAGGATGCTTGGGCTCTGCGAACACCCGATCCGAGTAGGGTTCTCAAAGAAGATCCTTTCCATGACTGTTTCACCAGGGTTGACGATGTTGTCGACCTTAATGATGCATCTACCCCCTTCGAAGAGGCTCAACGACTGTTCGCTCGGGTAAACACTAACTTCTATTATTGTTACTTTCTTTCCTCCCCCTCCTTCTTTTGACTGACATATATTTGTTTGTGTGTAGGCTGTCGCTAAGTTAAAGGCCGAGCTGGGAAAATGTGAGGCCGAGCTCAAGAAAGCTTCAAGGGAAGAGAAGGCCCTGAGGCTCCTCTGTAGCCAAAGGAGGAGGAGCTCAAGGATCTTCGGGCTGACATGACAAAAGCTCAAAGAAACGAGGCCAAGCTAGACGAGCATGTAACTATGATTTTAATAGAGTATGGTCTTCTTGGCCTTACTACGGAGGCTAACACTTCGATGTCTCAGCTGCAGCAAAAGTTGGAGATGATTGGGCAGCTCCAAAGCGAGGTCGATCAAATCAAAGCCGACTGCCACCGATGGAAAGAGAACATGGATTGACTCGACTAAAACTCAACTTTGAGGCACTAAAGTGAAGATTCTGGCAAAGGCCAAGAAAATTAAGGAGTTAGAAGCAAAGCTTGCTAAAGCCGGGGCCGAAGCTGCATAGGGCAAGGCTGAAGTTAAGAAGACAAAGGCTACGACTGATAAGACCATCGCCGTATACTTAAGGGATGTCGAGGCTGTTCAAGAGGAGCTGAGGGAGGCCTCCGACTGGGCAAAACAGAGTAATGATTTGACCAAGTTCCAAGATCAGAGGGAGACTCTCGAAGAAATCCACGCCCGAGGATTTGACCTCACTGAAGAAATAGCCCAAGCAAAGGCGCTGGAAACCGATGCCAGGTTTCTTGTTTCTTCTAATGATGAAGATGCTGTGAGTGGTTCTAAGGGCAGAGAAGGTGAAGATGGAGTCCCCAAGTAGGAGGAGGTTCCCGATGATAGAGCTCCCGAGGATGCAGTTCCTGAGGATGTTGCTTTCGAGGATGTAGCCCCAAAATAAATTAGGTTCTTTTTTGTTTCCTTGTTTTTGTGTAAGGGCCCTTCGTGGGTGTTGTAAATATATTTTGTAAACATCTTTTATAAATATAAAGAAACTCTTTGCTTCATCTTCGATTTGTGTTGAATTCCGTTTCGTCTTCATTTCTGAAATTTTTTGATTGCAACCCTTAGGTTTTTATTGATCAATGGGCGATCTTTATAATAGAATACCTCCTTAAGGTTTTTGTTAATCCTCGAGCTAAGCTTAAGTTAACGCAAGCTCGGGACGATGGGACTCTTAAGTCCGAGTTGGGTGATAGCAAGGTCTCGAACCCTATATGTTTTGGCCTCTAGGCTTTTTTATATCGACCCTTAGGCTCCTTTAGATTGGCCCTTAGGCTCTTTTAGGTCGGTCCAATTTGGCCACTAAAGTGGCTATAATATTTCCCTCTTTTCGGCTAAAAGACTTAGTAAAATTTTTTCTATGCCTTAGCATATATTTTTTGTACTCGTTAGGTTTTTCAAAGGTTCGATCAATTGGAACCTCATTTGTAATTCGTTTGGGTAGCGATATTCGAATACCTCTTGAGGTTTTTTCGAAGGCTGATGTTATCGAAGCCTTTAAATTATTCGAGGGCTGATTTTATCGAAGCCTTTTATTATTTTCTTTTACCGAGGGTAGCCTGATTTAACCGATTTTTAAAAGTGTTTGAAGGCCTTTACTTTATGGCAGAAGTTGGACGTCTCCGAGCCGCGTTTTTTCAGCTGTAGCCTTTTTATATGACCACAATATTTAATATGGTTGTAGCCTTCGAGTATGTCTCTTCGACTTGTTTCCCGATAACCTTTCGAACTTGTTCGAAAGGTTAGTCCCCGAGTATGATGTCCTTGGCCTTTATATAGAGGGTATGCCTCCTTGAGGTCATATGAATTCGAGTTCTCGATGACTCGGATATGTTGACTGTCGATGACAGTCCTTGAGTATTCGGGGTGTATTTGCGTTCAGGCCCTTGGGCCGTTTCTCATAGAATTATAAGTGTAGAGCTCGTATGATAATAGACTTCTTTGAGACACAAAGTGCTTTGATATAGAAAGAATACTTCTTGAAATAATTGATACATGCGTACATGTTTTGTCGTCAGGGCTGCACTATTCTATATGGACACGGTTCATCTAACTGTTTGGCCCATTACAAAGTTCTCCTATCGAGGCCCTCTTTGGCGTAAAGTATTTTCCTCGAAAATATAACCTTCGAGGGTGATGCCCCTCAGTATTTGAGGTTGATTGAAAAGAAGCCTTGGATACTGTTAAGTTATCCTTAGGTAGCACATAGTTGTTGACTCATTAAAAACCTAACCGGTAAAACCAATTTGAGACAAAATCCGATCTAAGGGAAAAAGAGTGCAACACATGCTTTAAAACCTAAGGTCTTCATGTAAAAAGGTGCCTTCGATAGCTTCGATCGAACACCTGCAATGGGTTAGTTTTGAATTCAAATGGATAAAAACAGAAAGTCATACCTTAGCAATAGTATCGTTTGAGTAACGATACGTTCCAATTGTTTGGCAGTTGTTCACCTTCCATTGTGCTAAGTTTGTAAGATCCTTTACCGACAACTCCGAGGACTCGACACGGTCCTTCCCAATTTGGGACCAGTTTCCCTTCATTTGGGTCTCGAGTATTGTGGGTGACTTTTCGTAGAACTAAATCCCCGATTCCGAAGCGTTGAAGGTTGGCCCTTCTATTGTTGTATCTCTCGATTCTTTGCTTCTGCGCGGCCATCCGAACAAGTGTTGCCTCTCGTTTTTCATCTAACTCCTCGAGGCTAGTATTCATAGCCTCGTGATTTGACTCATCCGATGCATATCAAAACCTAGCGCTGGGTTCTCTGACCTCGACAAGGATAAAGGCCTCAGAGCCATATACTAAAGAGAACGGAGTATCCCCTGTGCTAGATTTCGATGCTGTTCGATATAATACCTCGGGTAGAATTTCTCTCCATTTTCCCTTTGCATCCTCTAACCTTTTCTTTAGGCTTTGAATGATGGTTTTATTCGTTGACTCGGCCTGTCCATTTCCAATTGGGTGGTATGGTGTTGATAAGATCCTCTTTATTTTGTGTGCTTCGAGGAACCCCATTACTTTGCTGCCGATGAATTGCTTTCCATTGTCACATACAATCTCGGCAGGTATCCCGAATCAGCATATGATGTGGTCCCAGATGAAGTCAACAACTTCTTTTTCTTTGACCTTCTCGAAGGCCTGTGCTTCCACCCATTTGGAAAAATATCGGTCATAAACAAACCAAATTTAGCTTTACCTGGGGCCATTGGTAGAGGACCGACTATGTCCATTCCCCATTTCATGAAAGGCCACAGGGATAGGACTGAGTGGAGTTATTCTCCGGTCTGATGGATCATCGGTGCAAACCGTTGGCACTTATCACATTTTTTGAAAAATTCCTTAGTATCTTTTTCCATGATGTCCTAGTAATACCCTGCTCTAACAATTTTGCAAATCAAAGACTCGACGCCGGAGTGATTTCCACAAGCACCTTTGTGGATTTCTCGAAGAACATAATCGGTGTCCCCCGGCCCTAAACATACCGCCAATGGCCCATTGAACATTCTTCAATACAATGTTCCATCTTTATCTAATGCAAACCTTGCAGCCTTGGTTCGTACGTCCCTCGATTCTTTATGGTCCGATTGGAGATTTCCATTTTTCAAATAATCAACATACTTATTCCTCCAGTCCCAAGTCAAACTTATCTCGGCATCACCCTCTTCAACTACAGACCTCGCTAACTGGACGACAGTCCCCAGGACGAAATCATCTTCTTCAACCGAGGATCCCAAATTAGTAAGTGCATCAACCTCACCCTCTTCAACCACCGACCTCGATAACTGGACGAAAGTCCCCAGGACGATATCTTCTTCTTCAACCGAGGATCCCAAATTAGCGAGTGCATCGACCTCACTATTTTGCTCTTGAGTCACATGATCTAGAGTCCATTCCTTGAAGTGATGCAATGTTACCTATATTTTATCCAAGTATCATTGCATCCTATCCTCTCGAACTTCAAAACTTTTGTTTACTTGGTTACTACCAATAGTGAATCGCACTTGGCTTCAATGAATTATGCTCCCAAGCTCTTAGCTAGCTCGAGACCTGCAATCATGGACTCATACTCGGCCTCATTATTAGTCAACCTGGAAGTTTTGATAAATTGTCTAATGGTACTACCCATAGATGGCTTCCAAACAATGCCAAGCCTGAACCACTTCACATTCAAGGCACCGTCGGTGAAAAGGGTCCAGACTCCCGATGATGTACCCAATCTTTATAGGAGTTCTTTCTCCACTTCGGGTAAAGGGTCAGTGTAAAATCAGCCACGAAGTCAGCTAGGATTTGAGACTTGATGGTGGTTCGGGGTTGATATTCGATATCGTACCTGCTAAGTTAAATGGCCCATTTGGCCAACCGGCCCGATAGTTCGGGCTTATGCAAAACATTTCGAAGGGGGTAAGTGGTTAATACACATATGGCGTGACATTGAAAATACGGCTTTAGCTTCCTATATACGCTTATCAATGCAAGTGCTAATTTTTCTAAGTGAGGGTATCTAGTTTTAGCATCTCCTAGAGTTCGACTTACATAATAAATAGGTTATTATGTACCTTTCTCTTCTTGAACCAGTATTCCACTTACCACTATCTCGGACACTACCAAATATAAGTAAAGCTTTTTATCTACCTTCGGGGTGTGAAGAAAAGGTGGGCTCGATAATTATCGCTTTAATTCTTCTAAGGCTTGTTGGCATTCCGGGGTCCACATGAAATCTTTTTTATTTTTGAGCAAGGAAAAGAACATATGACTTCAATCTGATGACCTCGAAATGAATCGACCCAAAGAAGCTATTCATCCTGTTAGCCTTTGCATGACCTTTACACTATCCACGACCGTGATATTCTTAATGGCCTTGATCTTATCAGGGTTAATTTCGATGCCCCGGTTCAACACCATGAAGCCGAGGAACTTACCCGAGCTGACTCTGAGGACATATTTTTCTAGGTTAAGCTTCATGTTGTACTTTCTCAAGAATTTGAATGTTTCCTGCAAATGAGTTAAATGGTCCTCTGCGCACAGGGACTTAACCAACAAATCATCAATGTAAACTTCGATCGATTCACCTATCTGTTCCTCGAACATTTTGTTAACTAGGCGTTGGTATGTAGCTCCTGCATTTTTTAGCCCGAAAAACATTACGTTGTAATAATAAGTTCCAAACTTAGTGATTAACGAGGTCTTTTCCTGGTCCTCCGGGTTCATCTAAATTTGATTGTACCGAGAGTAGGCGTCGAGAAAAGTTAGAATCTCGTGGACAGCCGATCATACGATCGATGTTAGGTAGTGGAAAAGAGTCTTTAGGGCATGCTTCGTTCAAATCCTTGTACGCACATTCTAAGTTTGTATCCTTTTTTAGGAACTACGACTACGTTGTCTAACCATTCAGGGTATTTTACCTCCCGAATAGACCTTATTTTAAGAAGTTTGGTTACCTCGTCCTTTATGAATGCGTGCTTCACCTCGGACTGGGGCCTCCTTTTTTGCTTGACTGGTTTGAACCTCTGGTTGAGTCTTAGCCGGTGTGTTGTTATTTCTGGTGGAATTCCTGTCATATCTAAATGGGACCAAGCAAAGCAATCAATATTATCAATAAGAAATTGAATGAGTTTTTTCCTGAGTTCAGGGGTTAATCCTGTTCCTAGGTGTACCTTTATTTCGGGCATGTATTCAATCAGTATGACCTACTCCAGTTCCTCGACCGTTGATTTGGTTGCTTCGTACTCTTCGGGAACGACGAAAGTTCGAGGAGTAACGAAATCCTCTTCTTCATCTTCGATTACCTATTGCTCTGATTCCGTCAAGGTCGGGAGCGATGATTCTTGTTTAGCGGCCTGCTTACCTTTGGTGTTTGAGTTTTTCGAGGTCGAAGGCTCTCGTATCGGCATCATTTCATCGACGACAAACATTTCCTTTGTAACGTGTTGCTCTCCGTTAACCATTTTCACACCATCCTTTGTTGGGAACTTCATTATCTGATAAAGAGTTGAAGGTACTGCCCTCATGTTCTGTATCCATGGTCTCCCGAGGAGTGCATTATACCTCATGTCACCTTCGATGATATGGAATTTTGTATCTTGTATGGTCCCGACTACATTTACTGGTAGGATTATCTCCCCCTTTGTTGTTTCGCTTGCCATGTTGAAGCCATTTAGGACACGGGATGCAGGTATAATCTGATCCTGCAGGTCGAGCTACTCTTCGACCCTTGATCTAATTATGTTTGCCGAGATACCTGGATCCACTAAAACACGTTTAACTTGAATTTTGTTTAAAAGATAGAAATTACCAGGGCATCGTTGTGCGACTGAGATATTCCTTCTGCTTCCTCGTCATAAAATTATAGGACGTCCTCGGGCCCATAGCTCCGAGTCAATTTTTCTCTAGTGATTGACACCTTGCTGCATTTGAATACACGCCTTTGTGGAATATCGACACTGCCAACGATCATGTGGATTACACGTTGTGATTCTTCCTGCTTGTTTTTTCTGCTTGCATCTCTCTCCCTGAAGTGATTCTTAGCTCAATCACTAAGAAATTCTCGAAGGTGACCCTCGCTGAACAATCGAGCTACCTCCTCCCTTAGCTGCCTGCAGTCTTCGGTTCTATGGCCATGTGTGCCATGATACTTACACATCAAGTTTGGATTCCTTTGAGAAGGATCGGTTTGTATAGGCCTGGGCCACCTGGTGTCTTTGATTCTTCCAATAGCTGACACAATACCCAATGCATCCATGCCGGAATTTTACTCCGATAATCGAGGTGCCTCTACGAGGTCTGTATGTTTGTCGAACCCATTCATACTGACGAGTCCCCGAAATCTTTAACCTCGGTCATTTCTCCGATCATTTCGAGGAGTGTTACAACTCGAACTGTTGTATTTCCAATCGACATATGGCTGATACCGTTCCCTGTTCGATCTTGATTTCCTATCTGTATCCTTCAGGAGCTTGGATGCCAATCTATTAGGATGAACTGAGCCCGAGGGAGCTCCCCACCGGCCGTCCTCGACACTGGTCTTTGATTGATAACGATTATACATATCTAACCACGTCACAACTGGATACTCGATCAGATTCTGCTTTAATTGTCGAGACGTCATCGAACTCCGTTCATTCAAACCCTGCATAAAATCTTGTAGTGCCCAGTCATCGGAGACCGGTGGCAGTTCCATTCTCTCCATATAAAACCTGGACACGAACTCCCTTAAAATCTCGTCATTCCTCAATTTTATCTTAAAATCATCTGATTTCCTCGTTGCCACCTTTATGGCCCCGGCGTGTGCTTTCACAAATGCGTGTGCTAACATAACAAACAAATCGATAGAGTTTGGGGGCAAGTTACGGTACCAAATCATGGCTCCTTTCGAAAATGTTTCGCCAAACTTTTTCAACAATACTGACTCGATCTCGTCATCATTCAAGTCATTTGCTTTGATCCCATAAGTGTATGAAGTAATATGCTCGTTAGGGTCGGTTGTCCTGTTATATCTGAGTATATCGGGCATGCAAAACTTTTTGGGAATGGGCATCGGAGCCGCGCATTGAGGGAATGGTTTTTGTATGAACTTTTTGGCATCTGCACCTTTCAAAACTGGGGGTGCCCCCAGTATTTGATCAATACGGGAGTTATAAGTCTCTACCTTTTTGTCATTGTCTTCAATCTTCTTTTCCCCAGACTCGATCCTCTTGGTGAGATCTTCGAGCATTCTCATAATGGTGGGGTCAGTCCCCGAGCTATTTTCATTTGACCTCTCTGGCGCCGCTTCAGCACGTCAAGTGTTTTCTGGTTCAGCTATACTCGGAGTCTTATTCTGACTTTGAAGTTGACCGATGACAATTTGTTGAGCTTGCAACATCTCAAATATCACTTGGAGGCCAACTCCCCCATCTCCTATTCCTTGTATTCCTTGGCCACCAAATCGGGCTTCCCTGCGTACATTCCCTTCGGGGTCTGTGCCTAAATCCGTGTTTAGAGCAATGTGTGAACAAACATCAACTGGTTCCATATTTGGCACTTCCCTAGGGTTTATTGGTGGTACATCGACCCCTATATTGTTTTTTTCTCCATGAAATCCAAGACATTCGTTGTCATTAACAGGTGTGTTTTGCAAGTTTGACATGTTTAATCTTGAGTATCAAAAATTCTTATCAAGAAAATGTGTAAAAATAACGTGTGTTATGAGAATCAGTAATGAAATAATCAATATTATCTTTAGCCCCATGGTGGGCGCCAAACTGTTTACCTCGAAAATACGAGTAACAATTAATTTGATTTGTGGTTTTAAAGATATGTGATTTAGTTCAATACCAATCAATAATCAAGAAGTATAAAGTATAAATAAGAGGAAATGAATGAATCAAACCAGTGTTACTTAAGCATAATCGACCTCGAGACTAATGACCTCGAGATAGGTTAAGAACAGTAAGGCAAGAACAATAAAGCTAAAGGATAGCTCTGATGAAGAATAAGCTAGAAAAGTAAGATAGTATATTCTTTACCAATGATTATATGATCCTTACAAATTATTGGGGTCCCCTTTATATAATAGGGGAAACCCTAAATAAGGTACATTTCCATTTACGGTAAAAAATCTTATTGGGATAGCTGTATAACCGCCTAGTACGAATTTGTACTGATTCGTAGAAATCTATTCCAGAATTTATGCCATGATCTTGAGGACATGGTGGGAATCTTGTTCTTCTGTAACAAACTCACAACGGTACTATCTCGTAGCCGGTCATGTTTGGCTCCGATGTTCCTCGTTCACTTCGATCCTCAGGCATTGCATTCTATCTTCGAGCTCGAGTCTGGTCCATCGAGCTTGAACTCGACCTTACCTGAACTCGGGCTTAAAGTGACCCCTTGAGCTCGGGAAATCGAACATACCTGATTTCGACCGTATACAATAATGCTTATAAAGGAAAGAGGAAAAAGGAATCTACAATAGTCCTGTATTCATATGTGGCAATTCTTATCTTCCTAGATGACGCCATTGATAACAGACATGGACAATTGCTGGGGTCAATATGCATTTACTGATATAAAATAATTATAATGGGACCTAAATGAACAACTCAAAACTTAGTTCCAATCCTCCAAGATAGCTAACTTAACTGTCGCATCCTATCTTTTAAGCTTAACATACAACCTCCGGAAGCTATACACTTTTCAGCTCATATTAGATCTCCGTTGTTGAAATTTTCCTTGTCCCCAAGGAAGGAAAGAAGGGAATTGAGTCATAAGAGATTGGTAATCCTCCCATGTTTCTTGTTCTAGACCTGTTTGATCCCATTGGACTAACACTTGAGTGATGGCCTTATTTCCCTTTATTTACTATTCTTCTGTCTGGCATCTATGAAGGTTGAGGACAATAGGGACTTGAGAGGTCAAGCACGGGGTGGGGGTGGGGGTGGGGGTGGGGTGTGAGGTTGTTTCTGGTAGTTTGTAACAAGGCTTCAACTGGGATACATGAAAAGTGGGGTGTATAAGGAGTTGAGGAGGCAATGATAACTTGTAGGCTACTTCTTCTACCTTTTGTAGTATATGATATAGCCCATAATATTTGGATAAAAGTTTAGAAAAATGAGCACCGGACATGGTGACTTGCCTATAGGGTTGAATTTTGAGGTATACCTAACCACCTTCCTTGAATTGCCTAGCGAGCCTATGTTTGCTAGCCTTCTCAACCATCCTCTGTTGAGCCCTTTGCAAATGGTACTTCAGCAGCATAAATTTAAATTCCCTTGTTAGTAGGCTTCTGTCAACTTCTTCTACTGTTGAATATCCTGCCACATAAGGTAAATGAAGAGGTTGTGGTTGTCCATACAATGCCTCATAGGGGATGGTCTGTATTGAAGAATGAAAGGTGGTGTTGTACCACCATTCAACTGCTGCCAAATAAGAATACCAATCCTTTTGAGAGTCAGAACAAAAGCATCTGAGGTAGGTCTCTAGGCATCTATTTACCGCCTCCGTTTGGCCATCTGATTGAGGGTGGTACGCTGTAGAATACTAAGGGTAACCCCCTGCATAGAAAACAATTCTTGCCACAATTTGCTAGTAAAGATAGGATCTCTATCACTTACTATATCCTCTGGCATTCCATGCAACTGATGAATCTGCTCCATGAATATATTTGCAAGATTTTTAGCTAAGTAAGGATGTGAGAGCCCTATAAAATGAGCATATTTAGTCACCCTATCAACCACTACCCAAATAACTGACTTTCCTTTTGATTTTGGTAATCCTTTAATGAAGTCCATACTTATGCTACTCCATACTATAGAAGGCAACTTGAGTGGTTGAAGCAAGCCTGGATAAGGTACTGTCTCATGCTTGTGCCTTTGAAACACTCCACACTCTTTGACATATGTTTGAACATCCTCTTTTAATCCTCTCCAATAAAAGAGAGTAGCAATTCTTCTGTAGGTGTGGTCAATGCCTGAGTGTCCTCCACTGACCGAGTCATGCCACAATCTCATGATCTCCTTCCTTAAATGCCCATCAGGTCCTATTACCAGCTTCCCATTCTTCCTCAATTGTTCATGTACAAATAAGTACCCCTTCATCTGAGATTTTTTTTCTTTGAGTTCTTGGATTAGGCTAATGAGTTCATCATCTAATTACCATCTCTACATAATTTGGCTCAGTAAGTCTGTCTTGATTGTGGACAGATTTAGAGCAACTAGTTCCACCAAAGGTAATCTAGACAATGCATCTGTTGCCTTGTTCTCTTTTCCCTTTTTGTACTCAATGATGATGTTATATTGCATCAACTTAGTGATCCGCTTTAGTTGAGAACTTGTGTGTAGCTTTTGTTCAAGAAAAAAAACTTTAATGCCTTTTGGTCTGTTTTCACTGTGAAAGATCTGCCCAATAAGTACTGGTTCCATTTAGTGATTGCCATGACCAATGACATTAACTCCTTGTCGTATACTGACAATGATGGATGCCGGGGAGATAGCCCTTTACTTAGATATGCAACAGGTTTCCTTTTCTGCGTTATCATAGCTCCAATACCTATGCTACATGCATCAATCTCTATTTCAAATAGTATTGAGAAGTCAGGAAGCACCAGTGCTGGTGCTGAGCTCAAGGCTTCCTTCAATCTGTTAAATGCCTTAGTAGTTTATCGGTCCATATAAAATTATCCTTCTTCAATAGCTTAGTGATTGGCATACTGATTGATCCATACGCTTTAATGAACCTCCTATAGTACCCCGCCAAGCCTATCTTTTAAGCTTAATGTACAACCTCTGAAATCTACGCACTTTTCAGCTCGTATCATCGTCCCATAAAGGTGGCAAACGAACCGGGCACGATCCCAAACGGGCTTCGTGGGCCGGGCTTAAAAGGACCCAGCTTAATAGGCTTTTGGGTGTAACTAGATAGGGACCGAGACTGTGTACTAATGGTCCCGGTCTATGTGGGTCGGGCTGGGTCCTAAACGGGCCTAAGTGGGCCTTGACTATTTTTTTTAAATTTTTTTTATCAAAGGCAAGTTCTGGTGTTATATACGCGTATATATGTATGTATATGTATATATATATATATATATATATATATATATATATATATATATATATATGGGGTGCGCCTATTTATTTGTTTAAATTTCTTATCTAAGGCATTTTTTTGTAAATTATATTATATAATTGTGATTTAAAATTTTTTAATTCAAATTTAAAACGCAAAATATTGTAAAATAATATTCAAAGGAGCATTATAATTTTTATTATTATAACATTAAGAAAATATGGCCCAATCTTTCTTAGCTTCCACACCCCCCCTCCCATGGAATGAGCACAACCAAGGTGCTAATACCACCATTGAGAAGAAAAAGAAAATAATCAAGATTTGCCAAAATACAAGTTACATATTAATTTTACATTGTATCTCTTACAAATTTCATAAATCCATCAAGATTCGGAGGAATTTTCGTTGATGGCGAAAAAGAAGCTTGTTCATCACCGCTTCCGGGCGAAGTTGCTTCCTCCGCAAGTTCAGCTAGCATTTCTTCGTAAGCTTCGTCTACCTCTGGTTGTGATTCTGCTAGTCCAAACTTTCTTCATTCCGAACGGATCCAATCTATAAAAGTACTAATTTTTCCAAGCTCTCCCTCATAAACGCTCTATAATTACCGAGTTATAGTCTTGCTTTACTGAAAGCGCTTTCCGATGCCACTGTTGAAGCTTGAATGGTTAAAATGTCTCAGACCATCCTTGAAAGGACCAGAAAGTATTTTTCTCTATCCTTCCACCATTACAAAAGATTAAATGAGCCGTCGGGATTCACTTCCTCAAGTCCCTGTGACAAATAATCTTCAAGCTCATTTAGTTGTGAACAATTAGTAGTGGTACAACCTTGAGAACCCCTAAACTCGGTCCAAGCTGTAAGTGCTCTTACTCATGTAGTTCTTTTAGATGATTGAGAACTAGAAGAAGAAGGAGTTAGAATATCTGGTCTAGCATTATCTAGTGCAATTTGATAAGCATTATAAATAGTTAGAGCATTTATTTAAATGGAGGCTTGTGCATCCGAAAGTATAGACAACTCCTCAGGTGCAAGTGATAAACCATTATAAATAGATCGATACCAATATTGAGGACCACCTAATTTCATAGTAGGATTTAACAAGGCAGCAATACCATAAATAGGGGGAATAAGGAAAAAATATTTTTAAAATTTCTTTCTCATGAAATCAATAGCTACTTCATAAATTTTCCCACCATCTGAAAAAGAAGCAAGCAAATTTGCAAGATCTGCAAGATAAACTAAATAGTCCGAAATAGTAGGATAATATTGCTCGGAAAATTTATTCGTAGCAACATGAAATCTTTCTAAAAAATCTTCAAGCATTTTAACATTATCCCAATCCGCATTTGTAAGGTGCTCATCATCATCACTTACATGAGAATTAAACGTTGAGTTTATGGGGTTTCTATATTCATATGCAACAACTAAACTTTCATGCATGTAATTCCATCTAGTTGGACAAGGTCTAGGAACCTTTATTTTTCTTAGGCCAAATTCATCGCATCTTTTAAAATATTCTCTAAGTCTAATTCTGCGGTTTGAATAAAAAAACCAATAAGAGCCATTTTAACCTTTTCAATTTCAACATTTAAAATTTTCATACCATCACCCACAATTAAATGGTAAATATGACAAATACATCTAACATGAAAAATGTTACTAAATGTAGGATTTAGTGTAGTGGTAAGCAAGGCTATGACATTAGTGTTACTAGTAGCATTATCCATTGAAATTGACATTATTTTATCACTAGTGCAAAAATTTCTACAAATATTCGTAACCGTGCTAGAAATAAACTGCCCTGTGTGACGTGAATTAATTATTTTATAAGCAATAATATGCTTTTGCATTATCCACTCCTCATCAATCCAATGACTTGTAACAGTAAGATAATCACAGTCATTACCACTTCTACCAATATCAGTAGTAATAGTAATACGAACATTAATATGAGTAAATAAATAGCGCAAATATTGTTCATATTCATGTTTTTATTTATAAATATCGCTCTTTACGGTTGTGTGAGACCATCCTTTATAAGTAAGATTAAAAACTCTTCTAATATAATGCACAAAGTGGGGGTTAGACGGAAAAATATAGGGTAAGCACATAACAGTAACCATTTTGCCAATTCTTCCCTATCTTTTCTTGGGTCATAATATAAAATACCACCGGTAATAGGGTTAATTTCCGGTTGAAATTGATTTGACCCGATACTAGGGTCAGGCTGACTAGGTGGACTTGCCCCCCCTGAATCAACATAGTTAAAGGCTAACTCTTTTGCCACAAGTTTTACACTTAGCTTTATTTTTTTCTTTTATTTGAATAAAAAATGGCCAAACAAGATATGTTTCTGGCCCGTTTAGAAGGTTGTCTAGGAAAAGTAGGGGTAGTAACAAGGGGTCAACCGGGGCATCATTTGGATTAGTTAGGTTAACTTGAGCAATAGGACTAGTGAGTGTATCATCATTCGGTTGCGTTTCATCTAAATCTATTTCCTACTCATCTTCTTCATCCATAGTTGGATTACCATAAAGAGAATTCATATATTCATCATCTAAGCATTCACCACCACCAACATTATGCACATTTGACTCTCAGTAAATTGTAATAAACTATTATCACTATCAAGAATAGGAGCAAGTGGAGGGTGGGTATGGGGTTTAGGTAAGGGAGGTCGGGGAATTAGAGGAGGAATAGATTGACCGTTAGATTCACCACTCTTGAATTTTTTCTTATTTTTACTATATATTTTTTTTTAACAAAAAATTCATCTTAATTATAATTATACAAAGTAATTAAATAAAATAAACAAAATTATAATATTAAAACTAAAGAGTTGGAACGAGCTTACCGAATTGACGAACAACTTGTTGAAATTAATTATCGTTGAAGACTTGAATATTTCAATTCACCAACTTCAATATTTTTTAAACAAGTTGTAACAACAAAGTAACCAATTTTAGAAGAAAATTAGAGAGAGATTGATGATTTGGTGAAGAAAAATGAAAGAATGAGGGGTATTTATAGTTGAAGATAGGGAAAAAGTGTAATTATAAAAAGTTTGGGGTTAAAACAAAGTTGAGAGGGCTAAATGACTTTGGGGGGTTAAATGACTATTTTATAAATAGCCAACGACTATTTTGGTAGCCATAACGGCCATTTTTTAAAGCACCAACGGTCAGATTTTGATTTGAGATTTCTTTTTTAAAATTAGCCGTTGGGCCCGTTTAGGACCGTTTGGGACCGGTTGAACCGGTCCACTTAGGAGCCGGTCCCGGGCCCAAACGGTCCCGATCCTAACAGGCATTTTATCTAAACCGGCCCACTTGTGCCTCAAACCTCCTGGTCCCGGGCTTAAACGAGTAGTCCCGTTTAGGCCCACTATCCATATGGGCTCGTGGGTCTAGGCCGGGCCCGGGCCTAACTGGCCCACTTGGCACCTTTATCGTCCCATCTTCATCACTTATATATAGTAGAAACAATGTTGTAATTGCATGAACGAACTCTATGATTATGAAGCTGCCGATTCTTTCTCTGGGATTTTCCTTCTTTTTAAAAAAATTTAAAAAATTGTGTGTTATCTTCCACATCTTGTCGATGTAAATGTCCACTAGTGGATTGTACAATTTGCAAACTCTAATTATTGGTCAGCTTTAAAAGCCTATTGGTTGGTGTAGTACGTTTCCACATTTAATTAATGTTACTCAATCCAATAGGACTATTTAAGTGGGACTTCAATAGATATTTGCATAAAGACGGAAAGACCGTCATTTTCATATGCACACTAAGCATTCTTGACCAAATAATTAGGCACCAAGATGGAAAAGTTCAACATAGAAAGTGTGGTCCTTCTTCTACTACAATTATTATAAAGATTTGAATAGTATTTAGATTCATGTTTTTGTTTGTATCTTTTCATGTTTTATTTTGGGTTTATCTTATTTAAGATAATGATTTAACCAATTAAAATTTTAAAAGTGTTATGAAACAATAAAAAAAAGAAGAGTATTGTAGAGAGCAGGGAGAAAGAATTCTTATTGATTTGGGATCAATTACAATAGAAGAATCCCTCTATTTATAGGGAAATAGTAACTTAGTCACCAAGTAATAATCCCTAGAATCTCTCTAAATATAGATATTCACCATAAATAAAATTATATTTATAACATTCCTCCTTGAATGTCTATTCAACAGATAATGTGCCTCGTTAATGTCACGACCCTAAAACCGACCCGGTCCTAATGACGCCTATCGTGAAACTAGGTCAGCCGACACAACTCCCAAATTAACCATTTATCAATAAGAATCATTTTAAGCCTTTAATTAAACAAATATTTCATGATGTAAGTCTACATGAACAGTGCGGAAATAATATACAAGCCCGACATCGAGGTGTCACAAGTCACGAGCATTTACTAAGGTCTAAATACAATGAAAAGTCTGAAAGTATATTGAATACAGTCTAACGAAAAAAAGAGGGAGAAAAGCAGTGTTGCGAACGTCAGGCAGCTATCTTGCTAAACTCCGATGACTCTGCCTCCGAGCAATCAACACCCGCTATCGGGTTCAGAAATACCTGAATCTACACACAAGGTGCAGGGAGTAATGTGAGTACTCCAACTCAGCGAGTAATTAAGGTAAATGAAAGCTGAGCAGTAAGAAAATACGTAAACCACGTCAAAACGCTACAACAAATACAAGATAATTCCAACACAGTACAGAAATCATTTACTTCATAAATCATGCTCAGTTTTGGTAAAAAAACCTTTTAAAAACAAATTTTCAATGTTTCAAACGAGTGATAAAATCGTGAGTAAACATGATAGAAACGTAAACAACCCTTCGGAAAAAAATGTACCATGAACCGCCCCTCAGACATAATATCAACAGAACCAGCCCCTCGGGCTACCTCACAAGCACTCGTAATCAGCCCCTCGGGTATAACATAAATCAAGAACCGCCCCTCGGGTAATAACAAGGAACAACAATACCAGCCCCTCGAGCTATATCACATAACACACTAGGTACCCGCGCTCACTGGGGTGTACAGACTACGGGAGGGGCCCCTTACGGCCCAAGCGCAATAACAAGCCATCTCGTGGCATAATCAACATATCACTCACTCAGGGTACCCGTGCTCACTAGGGGTGTACAGACTCCGGGATGGGCCCCTTACGGACCAAGCGCAATATCAAGCCATCTCGTAGCATAATCAGTAGGCTCTCGGCCTCATAGCAAGCCACCTCGTGGCGTACAACTCAGGCCCTCAACCTCATAATTATAAATTAGCTCAATACCGCTGCGGCGCTCAGCCCGATCCCATAATAACCTTACAACACATGCCCTCGACCCTACTAAGTCAGAAATCTCTAAAAGCTACTCGGGCACAGTAAAACATGATGCTCAGCCCAAAAATATCATTTAAAGTGTTAAAATAGAGTAAGCATGGCTGTGTTATGAAAATAATAAAATATAGCATGACTGAGTACAGATATAAAATCAAAACAGTGAGGAATAGCAGTAAAAATCCCCTAAGGGTCCAAATAGTTGGCACGAGGCCCAAATAAGGCATTCAACCCAAATCATGGTGATAACAAACAGTTTTCAATCAAATACGCGATAAAACAGTCATTCGGGATGGACTAAGTCACAATCCCCAATGGTGCACGACCCCACGATCGTCATCTAGCATGTGCGTCACCTCAATATAGCACAACGGTGTGAAATCTGGGGTTTCATATCCCCGGGACAACATTTACAATCATTACTCACCTCGATCCGGTCCAAACTCTAGCCCGCAATTTCTTTGCCTCTCGATTCGGCCTCTGAATACTCCAAATCTAGCCAAAAGCAGATTCATGCAATTAAAATATGCTAGGGGAACAAAGCCCACTCAAAAATATCTAATTTATACCAAAAATTCCGAAATTGACCAAACCCGACCGCCAGACCCACGTCTCGGATTCCGATAAAAATCACAAAACTAGAATCCTTACACTCTCATGAGTTCATACATACAAAGAACATCCAAATCGGAAATCAAATGCCCATTCAAATCCCCAAAAGAATCCTTTAACTTTTATTCCATTTTCCCCAATTTCCACTCTAATTTCTCAAATTAAATGATGAAATTTAAGACTAAATCATGGGATTAAACCAAATATGAGTGAAGAATACTTACCCCAATAGCTCCACTGAAAATCTCCTCAAATTTCACCTTCTCCCTAGCTCTCCAATGGCTTTTATGATATTGGAATTAAACCCTCGAACGCGAAGGTCAAAAACCTGCAACACCAACAGAAGTATTTCCGCAATTTCCATCAACATGAAATGATTCGTTTAACCACCCGAAACTCATCCGAAACCCTCGGGACCTCAACCAAACATGTCAACATATCCCATATCATCATTCAAACTTGTTCCAACCTTCGGAACGCTTGAAACAATATTAAAACACCAAATTTGCATCGGATTCAAGCCTAAGAATTCCAAAAACCTCTAAATTTCGCTTTCGATCAGAAAGTCTATCAAACCTCGCCCGAATGACCTGACATTTTGCACACACATCATAAATGAAACAACGGACCTACTCCAACTTCCGGAATTCCATATCGACCCTTATATCAAAATCTCACCTATCAACCGAAAAATGCCAAAATCCCAATTTCGCCAATTCAAGCCTAAACCTTCCACGGACCTCCAAAATACATTCCGATCACGCTCCTAAGTCCCAAATCACCTAACGGAGCTAACCAAATCATAAAAATTCAGATCCGAGATCATACACTAACAAGTCAAAACTTGGTCAAACTTTTCAAATTTTAAGCTTCAAACTGAGAACTGTTTTTCCAAATTCATTCCGATTACCCTGGAAATCAAAACCAACGATTTACATAAGTCATAATACACCACACACGGCTAGCCATGCCCGAGAACTGGCGAGTGAAATACAAAAGCTCAAAACGACCGATCGGGTCGTTATATCCCCCCACTTAAACATACGTTTGTCCTCGAACGTGCCCAGAGTTGTTGCGAAAACCATCAAATCGCTGAATGACCTTACCATGCACATACCCGGGGGTGATCCCACGTCACACTATCTCATATAGGTGCGATAACACAATGCAACTGAAATTTCACAATCCAACCTAGCCCATAAACCTTAGAAGCACATTTCCACTTCTGATACCATCTACAAGATCAAGATGTCACATCTATACTCTGGATAAGCCCGAACCAGCTGTAATAACTCATTCCTACAACCTCAGGTGCAATTACATGACATACCACGTAACTCAAACACTTGTAGCGATAACTTCTAATCATAGCAGTTGCTCAGAATAACCGAATATTGATAAAAAACCTCTTATCAAATAAAGCCTCATTCCAACACTTCCGTATACTACCAATATAAATAAAACACGTAGAAAGTCATAACCATTCCTCAGATCAACCATTCGTGAAGCCACTTCTCCTTTGGCAAGGACCATAGCAAATTTCTGAGCCGAATATAGATATTATCCTTCCAACACGCTGAAACTGAATCTGTTTTATTCATTCTAGATCCTAACGATCTCATCTAATCCAACACAAATACTCTGGTGACATGACACATCAATATGATCTAAAGCCACAACTCGTGCAACCCGCGCACCAATAAGAAACAATTCGAACGTACTCAAATCTTGAAAAATGAATCAAATGAGAGATGTACCACAAGCTCACTAGTACCACCACACACAATGCTGAGAACCCGTCACACATTGTAGAAATAGAACACACGAATCTAACCCGAAGGGTCATACCTCCACATAACTTCGCTGCAATGTGCGACCCTATCCAAACACTGGTCCATATGAAACACCTCAAGTCGCTATGCTTAAAATAGACAACCACGCGCAATTTGATGCCTAGAACCAAAGCAATTCATCATAACCATGACGAAGCAATTGACATAACATTACACAAACCCGAAAGGACACAACCGATACGCCATCCGCCGAGCAATACCCAATACTCTTCTTGCTTGAATTCCACTGAGAGACCCCAGTAAAACCGCACCATATGTGCCTATAACCAACAAATTCCAACGCCTCGCAACACGTAAATGTAACTTATAGATCTCCCCAGGTCACTAATAAACTCAACAACAATCGAATCAACACATCCCTCAACAATTACAACTCGGAGTCAACCAAGCCGACTCAAGTTAGAACACGCATCCACATTGGCCTGCCAATGAACCCCTTATCAAGGAATCCCTGAAGTTGTTCCTTCAATTCCTTTAACTCCATTGGTGCCATACGATACGGTGCCCGACATCAAATCAATACTGAAATCAACAACCCTGTCCAGCGACATGCTCGACAGTAGGAAACATATCCGGAAAACCTCTCATCATCGAAACTGAATCAATGGTAGGAGTCTTTGCACTAATATCCGCCGCGAAGGACAAATATGAAAGACAACCCTTCCCAGCCATCCACTAGGTCTTCAAAAATGAAACCACCCTCCTGAGAACATAATCCGTTGAACCTCGCCACTCAATCCGTGGCATCCCCGGCATAGCCAACACCGCTGCCTTAGCGCAACAGTCCAGAATAACACGACACAGAGACAACCAATCCATACCCAATATTACATCAAAATCTAACTTATCAAGCATCAAAAGATCCACTCGGGTCTCCAAACCCCGATAGCCACTACACATAGCCGATACACGCGACTCACAACCACAACATAACCTGTTTATGCGAACTCCTAGTCTCCAACTCCATATAGCCACAAATCTCAATATCCGATCCCAATTCCGCCATCCGAATACATACCACACCTCTAATACCCAATCATTCCACGAGAGATACTCCAAAAATTCTTCCGTTCCACCAAGCAAACTCGAATATCAACAGTCGATCCAACAAGAAATGGCCGCAATACTAATGAAGGATCATCAACTTAATCACATTGCCTTTTCTGAAATGTATACCCTCATCAAGTCACACCAATTAGTAATACCATTTCCTTAATTATTTGAAGCTGCCCGTGTTGCCCAAGAATTTGTGACCTTCCTTTCCAAACTGAACCGTGACCTTACACATGCCAATCTCGATCCTACACCACATACCGCATGTACTATACCCACCTAAGATAATCATGAGAACTTCATATCCCTTCCGAGCCACAAACATCTACGTACTCAACTAGCCAAGAACTTTCCATTGATCCCTTCTAGAAGAAGATCACTATACATCCCATTCTCCTCACAGTCGTAGAAAACATACATCTCTAACCGTGGTAGAAACCATTAAGAACTCTTAGAATTCCATTTGCACAAAACTAAACCGTCAGGATTGAATCCTTCTAACTCGACCAAGCTACGCAGGCCACTAAAACCCAAGAGAATTGCCGCGAAATGCCCATAGAAGCTCATTACCATGTAAGCATCCAAGGAACTAACCTTATCCTTACCATGCCAATCCGGCCTACTACCAACCTATCCCATCTATCCCAGTTCTTTATGATTTACCTTCAACTTGATACTTCTTCTTGCTATAACTCCACAATTTTCTCAACCCAGACTCGCCTCACGAGACCCAAACATAAAACCACAATGTCTAAGGCTCATAACCCGCTGGATACTCTCTTAAATATTTCCCAAATGCACCACATTCAAAATACCTACCCTGAAGGGACCTCCTGCGAATCCAAAGCCATTACCTTCACCTTCATAATACTGACATATAGAATCCCATAATTGATATAGAAATGCCACAAGTCTTGACATTCTCCAATGCAAACCTCAGTTTCTAGCCAAATACATACAACTTGAAAGTCTCCAATTATTACATGTAAAATCTTGAACCCCTTAGAACCATTCTCGAGAGTCATCCCCTCTACTCAAACTGCAATTAGACCGATCAAATGGACCGGACGACCTGTGCTCCAATAGCAATCCAACATCGCAGAATGTAACCTCACCTACAATCAAGCAACTCCATGCTCTATGCACCGCACATCCTTGACCAATAACCACTTAAGACATTCCGTGATTCTTATACACTTATGAAGCATAATATAACCTTTATCAAAAGTTTCCTTTACTCGAGCCATCCTCGGTCTCAATCTCCGTAAGCCATAACTGATTCACCCGTATGCTTCAAACTGGAACCAACATAGCACATAACCGAGCAATCAACTAATCAATAGCAGACTCCCCTACTTGGCTCGAAGCCATAGATCAAAACACACACAATAACTCATAATGCATATACTCTATTATTGCCATAATACCATAGTGAGATTAAACTCAATCCTTCATAAGCTCGTGAAACACAGACCATCTAGCACTTTAAATCTTCTGCAAATCTCGCATTCACTCTTGTAACAGTTAAACCCACTCTCTTAGGCGACCCAAATTCAAATTGCAACACATATATTTTCCAGGTAATAGAGATCTTCCAATAAATGACATAAAGGATTACACAAACTTTAGAACCATCCGCAGGAGATAACCCACTTGTTCGCCTCAACTAACATCTCTTTATACCTTTCCACTGTCATAAACATTACGCAGTCACTTGATCTTTCTGAGTCTGAACTCATATCACAATGTGAAATCCACTTTACTCTCCCAATTAGAAAACATGAAAAGATTCTTCACACACCCATAACTCGGGGCTATACCTCAAATCAAGATGGAAATCAAGCACCTAATAGTTTTTTTATCCTCTAGCAGACCCTTCTCGTCGCTTCCAAATCATATGAATACATCTCGGAGTCATAATATACTCATCACATAGCCATCCAGCTATCACTTCTACTAATAGGGACACTACCGGGCATATAAGTTCAAAAACACGTGCTCACACATTCATCACCTCGGTGCTCAAGTTGTAGGCAAAACCCAGCCTCAAGTCCTCTAGACTGGCCCAACATCAACGCACAAAAAATTATATTTCGCCCCTCGATCAGGGAATCACAAGCCATCGATGCACATCTGATACTGAGCGCTCATGTGCGCATGTGAACGCGTGGAAGGAATTCAAAGAGTTACATTTTAAGCTAAATCAAGGACGCACGATAAGAATTCAAGAATGTGAAATTTTTCCTAAAGGTTCTGCTGCCTCCCGAGGATAAGTACAGACGTCTCCGTATTGATTCTGCGAGACTTTACTAAACCTGCTCATGACTCGTGAGACCTATGTAACCTAGGCTCTGATACCAACTTGTCACGACCCTAAAACCGACCCAGTCATGATGGTGCCTATCGTGAAATTAGGCCAGCCGATACAACTCCCAAATTAACCATTTATCAATAAGAATCATTTTAAGCCTTTAATTAAACAAATATTTCATAATATAAGTCTACATGAATAGTACATAAACAATATACAAGACCAATATCAGGGTGTCACAAGTCATGAGCATCTACTAAGGTCTGAATACAACGAAAAGTCTGAAAGTATACTGAATACAGTCTAACAAAAAACAAGAGGGAGAAAAGTAGTGCTGCAAACATCGGACAACTACCTTGCTAAACTCCGATAACTCTGCCTCCGAGCAATCAACACCCGCTATCGGGTTCAGAAATACCCTAATCGGCATACAAGGTGCAGGAATAATGTGAGTACTCCAGCTCAGTGAGTAATTAAGGTAAATGAAACCTGAGCAGTAAGAAAACACGTAAACCACGTCAAAACGCTATAACAAATACAAGATAATTCCAACACAGTGCAGAAATCATTTACTTCATAAATCATGCTCAGTTTCGGTAAAAAAACACTTTAAAAATATTTTTTCAATAGTTTCAAATGAGTGATAACACTTTTGAGTAAACATGATAGAAACGTAAACAACCCTTCGGCAAAACATGCACCACGAGCCGCCCCTCGGGCATAATATCAATAGAACCAGCCCCTCGGGCTACCTCACAATCTCTCGTAATCAACCCCTCGAGCATAACATAAATCAAGAACCGTCCCTCGGGCAATAACAAGGAACAACAACATCAGCCCCTCGGGCTATATCATATAACACACTGGGTACCCACACTCACTGGTCATGTACAGACTTCTGGAGGGGCCCCTTACGGCCCAAGTGCAATAACAAGCCATCTCGTAGCATAATCAACATATCCTCACTTAGGGTACCCGCGCTCACTGGGAGTGTACAGACTCCGGGAGGGGCCCCATACGGCCCAAGCACAATATCAAGCCATCTTGTGGCATAATCAATAGTCTCTCGGCCTCATATCAAGCCATCTCGTGGCGTACAACTCAGGCTTTCGGCCTCATAATCATGAATCAGCTCAATACCGCTATGACGCGCGCCCGATCCCATAATAACCTCACAACACAGGCCCTTGGCACTACTTAGTCAGAAATCTCTAAAAGCCACTCGGGCATAGTAAAACATGATGCTCAGCCCAAAAATATCATTTAAAGTGTTAAAACAGAGTAAGCATGGCTGAGTTATGAAAATAGTAGAATATAGCATGACTGAGTACAGATATAAAATCAAAACAGTGAGAAAATAGCAGTAAAAATCCTTTAATGGTCCAAATAGTTGGTGCGAGGCCCAAAGTATTCAGCCCAAAACATGATGATAACAAACAGTTTTCAATCAAATATGTGGTAATACAGTCATTCAGGATGGACTAAGTCACGATCCCCAATGGTGCACAATCCCACACTCATCATCTAGCATGTGCGCACCTCAATATAGCACAACGATGTGAAATCTGGGGTTTCATACCCTCATGACAATATTTACAATCAATACTCACCTCGATCCGGTCCAAACTCTAGCGCGTGATGCCTTTGCCTCTCGATTTGGCCTCCGAATGCTCCAAATCTAGCCAAAATCAGATTCATACCATCATAATATGCTAAGGGAACAAAGCCCACTCGAAAATATCCAATTTATACCAAAAATCCCAAAATTGACCAAACTCGGCCCCGAGCCCACGTTTGGGATTCCGATAAAAATCACAAAACTAGAATCCTTACACTCTCACGAGTTCATACATACCAAGAACATCCAAATCGGACATCAAATGCCTATTCAAATTTGAATCCAATTCGTGGGCCCGTGTACAAACTTGTGGTTTTGGTTAGATTTGGAGCATCCGGAGGCCGATTCGAGAGGCAAAGGCGTCGCAGGCTAGAGTTTGGAATGGATAAAGGTAAGTAATGATTGTAAATACTGTCTTGAGGATATGAAACCCCGGATTACACATCGTTGTGCTACTTTGAGGTAATGCACACGCTACATGACGAGCGTGGGGTCGTGCACCGTTGGAGATTGTGACTTAGTCCATCCCTTATGACTGTTTAACCATGTATTTGATTGAAAACTGTTTGCTATCATCATGTTTTGGGCTGAATGCCATATTTGGGCCTCGTGCCAACTGTTTTGGACCCTTTGGGGGGGTTTTTTACTATTATTCCTCACTATTTTGACTTCGTATTTGTACTCAGTCATGCTATATTCTATTGTTTTCACAACTGAGCCATCTTTACTTGTTTTGATATTTTAAATGATATTTTGGGCTGAGCATCATGTTTTACTTTTGCCTTAGTGGCTTGTGATGTTCTGACTGAATAAGGCCGAGGGCCTGTATTGTGAGGATATTATGGGATTAGGCTGCGCGGTGCAGGGGTATTGTACTGATTCATGATTATGAGGCCAAGGGCCTGAGTCGTTACGCTACAAGGTGACTTGATATGAGGCCGAGAGCCTGTTTGATTATGCCACGATATGGCTTGTTATTGTGCTTGGGCCGTAAGGGGCCCCTCCCGGAGTCTGTACGCCCGCAGTGAGCGCGGTTACCCAGTGTGAGATGTGATATAGCTCGAGGGGCTGGTTTTGATTATGTTATTGCCCGAGGGTCCGATACGAGTGATTGTGAGATATCCCGAGGGGCTGATTCTGTTGGTATTTTGCTCGAGGGGCTGATTTTATCTATCTATCTTTTCTCCTCGTTTTTCATTCACTCGTTTAAACTGCTAAAAGATGTTTTAAAGAGGTTTTTACAGAACTAAGGTGTTTCTACGAGTTTTTACCATTTTATTGCATTGTTCTAATTTTATACTGCCTCTTTGCAGCATTTTGTTGTGTTTTACGTGTTTTCTTATCACTCAGCTGCCTTTACTTTTATTACTTACTGAGTTGGCATACTCACATTACTCCCTGCACCCTGTGTGCAGATCCAGGAGTCTCGAGTCATGCTAGCGAGGGCTGATTGCTTTCTAGTAGACTGTTCGGAGTTGACTAGGTAGCTGCCCAAGGTTCGCAGCCTAGTGCTTCTCCTTCATATCTTTACTTTCCTTGTACTAGCTTTGTACTAGACTGTGTAGTCTTTTCATACTCTTAGACGGAAGTTTAGATGCTTATGACTGGTAACACCCTGATGTCGGGCTGTGTTGTTTCCGCAATTGTTCTATTTCATTCTTTATTTTTGGATTTATAGTTTATTTATGGCTTAAAATCAATTATTATAACTGTCTTTAATAGTTTGAGGATTTCTGTCAGCTAGCCTTGTTTCACGAGAGGCATCATCACAATCGGTTCCGGTTTGGGATCATGACAAGTTGGTATTAGAGCCTAGGTTACATAGGTCTCACGAGTCATGAGCAGGTTTAGTAGAGTCTCGCGGATCGGTACGGAGACGTATGTATTTATCCCCGGGAGGCTGCAGAACCATTAGGTGAAACTCTTATCGTGCGAATCTGTTGATCCGAGTACTAAACTTCTATTATTCTATTCTCTCACAGATGGTGAGGACACGTGCTACCGGTCAGGATAAACGACCACCAGTACCACCAAATGGGGCCACTAGAGGTTGAGGAAGCAGTCGAGGCCGTAGTAGGGTCAGGGGTGTAGCCCGCACAATAGCTAGGGCAGCACCTGCAGATCCACCAGCCGCCCCAATTCAGGATCAGGTCCCAGTTATGGACACTCCAGCAGCAGCAGCTCAGGCACCGGCTGTGCCCATTATGATTTCAGGTCTTCAGGAGGCCCTGGTTTAGATTCTATCAGTATGCACCGGCCTAGCTTCGGCAGTCTTAGTTACTACAGTCGCAACTACTTCTCAGGCAGGGGAAGGCACTCAGACTCCCACCGCTCACACACCTAAGCAGGTCATGCAGGGACTTCAGACACCGGGGGCACCTCCAACCCAGCTGGTTGCAGCTGCTTAGGACTATGTAGATCCTGCCATGCCAGAGGACGAACAACACAGGTTGGAGAGGTTTGGTAGACTTTAGCCTCCGATTTTTAGTGGTACTGAGGGTGAGGATGCCCAGGGTTTCTTGGACAAGTGTCAGAGGATTCTTCGTACAGCTGGTATTCTGGAAACCATTGGGGTTGCATTTACTACTTTTCAGTTTTCTAGAGCTGCCTTCACTTGGTGAGAGGCTTTTGAGAGGCATAGGCCTATTGGTGCAGCACCCTTACCTGGCAGCAGTTCTTCGTTCTTTTTTTGGAGAAATATGTGCCACAGTCTCGTAGAGAGGAGCTGTGCAAGCAGTTCAAGTGGTTGTGTCAGGGAGATATGACTGTGATGCAGTATGAGATAAGGTTCTCGGAGTTAGCTCGTCATGTTGTTTGGTTGGTTCATTCGGAGAGAGAGAGGATTAGAAGGTTCGTTGATGGCCTCACATATCAACATCAGATTCTCATGACCAGGGAGAGGGTGCCTGGTGCTACTTTTGAGGAGGTTGTGGACATTGCTCGCGAGATTGAGTCGGTTCGTCGCTAGGAGCAAGATGAGAAGGAGGCCAAGAGCCTCGGGGATCTGGTAGTTATGGTGGTGCTCCTTCGAGGGGTCAGTTTCAGTGCAACAAAGGTCGTCCATTCTGACATGCTCAGTCAGCTCGCCCAGGTTATCGTGGGGCATCATCGGGTCATGGTTCTTATAGTTCTCATCAGGGCCATTCATCACTCAGTGCCCTTCCAGCCCAGAGTTCATCTCGTGCTCCCTCAGTTAAGGGCTCTTCTATGCCAGGTGCATCTGCTAGTCATTCTGATGCTAGGTGTTTCCTTCAGTCCCCATCTATAGCACCAGGGAGTTGCTATGAGTGTGGAGAGTTGGGTCATATGTGGAGGCAGTGTCATCGTCGTCTTGGGGGTTCATCTCAGTAGAGGAGTCAACCATTGGTTTCAACACCAGTTACTTCCCCACCACCCGCCCAGCCAGCTATGGGTCACTCTAGTGGGGGAGCTCGATCAGGTGGCGGTCAGGCCCATTTTTATGCACTCCCATCTAGACCCGATGCTATTGCTTCAAATGTTATGATTACAGGTATTGTCTTAGTCTGCCATAGAGATGCCTTTGTATTATTTGATCCCGGATCCACTTTTTCATATGTGTCATCATATTTTGCTCATTATTTGGATACGCCCTTTGAGTCTCTTATTTTATTTGTTCATTTATCTACTCCGGTGGGCGATACCATTGTTGTGGACCATGTGTACCGGTCGTGTGTGGTGACTATTGGGGGTCTGGAGACTCGAGTGGACCTATTATTGGTTTGTATGGTGGACTTTGATGTGATATTGGGCATGGATTGGCTATCTCCATGTCGTGCTATATTGGACTATCATGCTAAGATAGTGACATTGGCTATGCCGGGTGTACCACAGATTGAGTGGCGAGATTCGACTAACTTTGTCCTCAGTAGGGTGATTTCGTTCTTGAAGGCCCAACAGATGGTTGGGAAATTTGTCTTTCATATTTAGACTTTGTGAGGGATGTCAGTGCAGAGACTCCTAGTATTGGTTTTGTTTATGTTGTGAGAGAGTTTCCCGATGTGTTTCCTGCAGACCTGCCAGACATGCCACCAGACAGGGATATTGATTTTGGTATTGATATGGTGCCGGGAACTCAACCCATTTCTATTCCATCATATCGTATGGCACCAATGGAGTTGAATAAGTTAAAGGTGCAACTTCAAGAACTCCTTGATAAGGGGTTTATTCTGCCTAGTGTGTCGCCTTGGGGTGTGCCTGTTCTATTTGTGAGGAAGAAAGATGGCACGATGAGGATGTCCATTGATTACAGGCAGTTGAACAAAGTAACAATCAAGAACAAGTATCCTTTGCCTCGTATTGATGATTTATTTGACCAGCTTTAGGGAGCGAGAGTGTTCTCCAAGATTGATCTCCGTTCAGGTTATCACCACTTGAAGATCAGGGACTCGAATATTCTTAAGATAGCTTTCAGGACCCGATATGGTCATTATGAGTTCCTGGTGATGTCTTTTGGGCTGACCAATGCCCCAGCAACATTCATGCATTTGATGAACAACGTGTTTCAGCCTTATCTCGACTCGTTTGTCATAGTTTTCATTGATAATATTTTGGTATACTCACGTAGTCAGGAGGAGTACGCAGAGCATTTAAGAGTTGTGTTACAGAGATTGAGAGAGGAGAAACTTTATGCAAAGTTCTCCAAGTGTGAGTTTTGGCTCAGTTCAGTGGCTTTCTTGGGGCACGTGGTGTCCAGCGAGGGTATTCAAGTTGATACGAAGAAGATAAAGGCAGTTTAGAGTTGTCCAGACCGTCCTCAGCCATAGAGATTCGTAGCTTTCTTGGTTTGTAGGTTATTACCGTCGATTTGTTCAGGGATTTTCATCTATCGCATCACCCTTGACCAACTTGATTCAAAAGGGTGCTCCATTCAAGTGGTCGGATGAGTGTGAGGAGAGATTTCAGAAGCTCAAGACTGCCTTGACCACAGCTCCAGTGTTAGTTTTGCCATCAGCTTCAGGTTCATATACCGTGTATTATGATGCTTCGAGAGTTGGTATTGGGTATGTGTTGATGTAGGAGGGTAGAGTTATTGCTTATGCTTCTCGTCAGTTGAAGCCCCATGAGAAGAACTACCCTATTCATGATTTGGAGTTGGTTGCCATTGTTCACACATTGAACATTTGAAGGCATTATTTGTGTGGTGTGTCTTGTGAGGTGTGTACTGATTATCGTAGTCTCCAGCACTTGTTCAAATAGAAGGATCTCAATTTGAGGCAGCAGAGATGGTTGAAGTTGCTAAAGGATTATGAAATCACTATTTTGTACCATCCGGGGAAGGCCAATGTGGTGGTCGATGCCATAAGTAGGAAGACGGTGAGTATAAAGAGTTTGGCATATATTCCTATTGGGGAGAGACCTCTTGCAGTTGATGTTCAGGCCTTGGCCAATCGGTTCGTAAGGATAGATATTTTGAAGCCCAATCGGGTATTGGCTTGTGTTATTTCTCGGTCTTCCTTATTTGCTCGCATCAGAGAGCGCCAATATGATGATTATCATTTGCTCGTACTTAAGGACAGAGTTCAGCACGACGATGCTAGAGATGTGACTATTGGTGATGATGGGGGTGTTGAGGATGCAGGGCCGGATATGTGTACCCAATGTTGATGGACCTCAGGAGTTGATTCTAGAGGAGGCTCATAGCTTGCAATATTCTATTCATCCAAGTGCCGCGAAAATGTATCAGGATCTGAGACAACATTATTGGTGGAGAATAATGAAGAAGGACATTTTGGGATTTGTAGCTTGGTGTCTCAATTGTCAGCAGGTGAAATATGAGCATTAGAGACCGGATGGCTTGCTTCAGCAGATGGATATTCCACAGTGGAAGTGGGAGCAGATCACCATGAACTTTGTAGTTGGGCTCCCATGAACTTTGAAGAAGTTTGATGCTATTTGGGTGATTGTGGATCGACTGACCAAGTCCGTGCACTTTATTCCTGTGTATACTACCTATTTTTCAGAGCGGTTGGCAAAGATCTATATCCGCGAGATTGTTTGTTTGCATGGTGTCCCAGTTTCTATCATTTTAGATAGGGTCACTCAGTTTACTTCACAATTTGGAGGTCTGTACAACGAGAGTTGGGTACTCAAGTTGAGTTGAGCATAACTTTTCACCCTCAGACAAACGGGCAGTCCGAGCTTACTATTCAGATATTGGAGGACATGTTGCGCACTTGTGTCATTAATTTTGGAGGGTTATAGGATCAGTTTCTATCACTCGCAAAGTTTGCTTATAACAACAGTTACTAATCGAGTATTCAGATGGCTCCATATGAGGCTTTGTATGGGAGGAGGTGTAGATCTCCAGTTGGTTGGTTTGAGCCGGGTGAGGTTAGGCTATTGGGTACAGACTTGGTGCAGGATGCTTTAGACAGGGTGAAGGTGATTCAGGAAAGACTTCATATAACACAGTCGAGACAATAGAGTTATGCTGACAGGAAGGTTCGGAATGTGTCCTACATGGTTGACGAGAAGATTCTATTGAAGGTTTCACCCATGAAGGGTGTTATGAGATTTGAGAAGAAGGGTAGCCTTTTGAGGTGCTTCAGAGGATTATGGAGGTGGCTTATGAGCTCATTTTTCCACCCATCTTGTCGATGCATTTAGTATTTCATGTTTCTATGCTTCGGAAGTATATTGGTGATCCGTCTCATGTTTTGGATTTCAGCACAGTTCAGTTAGATGACCATTTGATTTATGATGTGGAGCCAGTATCTATTTTGGAGCGTCAGGTTCGAAAGTTGAGGTCAAAGGATATAGCTTCAGTGAAAGTGTAGTTGGAGAGGTCGGCCCATGGAGGAGGCTACCTGGGAGACCAAGTGGGAGATGTGGAGCAGATATCCTCACCTGTTTGAGGCTTCAGGTATGTTTCTTGACTCGTTCGAGGACAAACGTTTGTTTAAGAGTGGGAAAATATAACGATCCGGTCGATCGTTTCATGAGTTACTGCTCCGTTTCCCCCATTTCTGCTTCTTATTGCCTTGTTCAGCTGTATTATGTGTTATCGAGTTGGTTGGCTCGGGTTCGGAAAGGTTTTGGTAAGGTTTGAGACACTTAGTCTCTTTTGAGTGAGCTTAAGTTGGAAAGGTCAACCGAATGTTGAATTATGAAAAAAAGGGCTCGGATATGGATTCTGATGATTCGGATTGCTTCGGGAGGTGATTTGGGACTTAGGAGCATGATCAGAATGTGTTTTGGAGGTCCGGAGTAGATTTGGGCTTGAATTGGAGAAATTGGAATTTTGGTGTTTTCCGGTTGATAGGTGAGATTTTGATATAGGGTCGGAATGGAATTTCAGAAGTTGGAGTAGGTCCGTTGTGTCATTTTTGATGTGTGTGCAAAATATCAGGTCATTCAGACGAGGTTTGGTAGACTTTTTGATCGAAAGCGGAATTTGGAAGTTTTTGGAGTTCTTAGGCTTGAAGCCGATGCAAATTTGGTGTTTTGATATTGTTTTGAGCGTTCCAAATGTTGGAACAAGTTTGAATAATGTTATGGGATATTTTGGCATGTTTGGTTGAGGTCCTGAGTGCCTTGGGTGAGTTTCGGGTGGTTAAATGGATCATTTCATGTTGGAGGAAATTGCAGAAAAACTATTGTTGGTGTTGCAGGTTTTTGACCTTTGCGTTCGCGATGCATGTCCCGCGTTCGCGAAGGGTTAGGATGTGAAGTTGTGAAGTTGTCCTTCACATTCGCGTAGGTGGTCCCGCTATCGCAAAGAGCCGAGATCAATGGTCATCGCGTTCGCGTAGAGGAAAGTGAGCAGATGGGGTCCTGAAGGGTTTGTTCTTCGCGTTCGCGTTCGCGATGAGTTGGGAAGCCAAGCCTTCACGTTCGCGTACTGGGAGTCGCGATCCCGATGAAGGTAAAAGTGGCGAACTCAAGTTTGTGCTTCGCGAACGCGAGGCATTGACCGCGTTCGCAGAGAAGAGATTTTAAGTGCTGGGCAGAATGTTTTAAAAGACCATTTCCGCGATGTTGGGTCTAAGTTTCACCATTGTTGAGCGATTTTGGAGCTTTTTGAGGAGGATTGAAGAGGGAATCAAGGGGAAACACTTGGAGGTAATATTTATGGACTTAATACTCAATCCTAATGTGATTTCTACCTAATTAATCATGGAATTTCTGGAATTTAAGCTTAAAAATTGGAAATTAGGGCGTGGAAATTGGAGACCTAAATCTAAGGATTTGAGGGGTCATTTTGTGGTCGGATTTTGATGTATTTGATATGTACGAACTCGTGAGAGTGTAAGGATTCTAGTTTTATGATTTTTATCGAAATTCGAGACATGGGCCCGGGGGTCGGGTTTGGCCTATTTCGGGATTTTTGATGTAAATTGGTTATTTTCGAGTGAGATTTGTTCCCTTAGCATATTTTGATGGTATAAATCTGTTTTTGGTTAGATTTGTAGCATCATGAGGCTGATTCGAGAGGCAAAGTCATCGCGGGCTAGACTTTGGACCGGATAGAGGTAAGTAATGATTGTAAATGCTGTCCTGAGGGTATGAAACCCCGGATTTCACATCGTTGTGCTACTTTGAGGTGACACACATGCTAGATGAGGAGCGTTGGGGTCGTACACTATTGGGGATTGTGACTTAGTTCATCTCGTATGACTGTTTAACCACGTATTTGATTGAAAACTGTTTGCTATCATCATGTTTTGGGCTGAATGCCATATTTGGGCCTCGTGCCAACTATTTTGGACCCTTAGGGAATTTTTACTACTATTCCTCACTATTTTGACTTCGTATTTGTACTCAGTCATGCTATATTCTACTGTTTTTACAACTCATCCATCTTTACTTATTTTGATATTTTAAATGATATTTTGGGCTGAGCATCATGTTTTATTGTTGCCCGAGTGGCTTGTGAGGTTCTGACTGAGTAAGGCCAAAGGCCAGTGTTGTGAGAATATTATGGGATTGGGCTGTGCGCCACAGTGGTATTGTACTGATTCATGATTATGAGGCCAAGGGCCTGAGTTGTTACGCCACAAGGTGGCATGATATGGGGCCGAGAGCCTGTTTGATTATGCCACGAGATGGCTTGTTATTGCACTCGGGCCATAAGGGGCCCCTCCCGTAGTCTGTACACCCGCAGTGAGCGCGGTTACCCAGTATGAGATGTGATATAGCCCGAGGGGCTGATTTTGATTATGTTATTGCCCGAGGGGCTGATATGAGTGATTGTGAGATAGTCCGAGGGGCTGATTCTGTTGGTATTTTGCCCGAGGGGCTGATTTTATGTATCTATCTTTTCTCCCTCTTTTTCATTCACTTGTTTAAATTGCTAAAAGATGTTTTAAAGAGGTTTTTACTGAACTAAGGTGTTTCTACGAGTTTTTACCATTTTATTGCATTGTTCTGGTTTTATACTGGCTCTTTGTAGCATTTTGCTGTGTTTTACGTGTTTTCTTATCACTCAGCTGCCTTTTCTTTTATTACTTACTGAGTTGGCTTACTCACATTACTCCATGTACCCTGTGTGCAGATCCAGGAGTCTCGGGTCATGCTAGCGAGGGCTGATTACTTTCCAGCAGACTGTTCAGAGTTGACTAGGTAGTTGTCCGGCATTCGCAGCCCAGTGCTTCTCCTTCCTATCTTTACATTCCTTGTACAAGATTTGTACTAGACGGTGTGGTATTTTCATACTCTTAGACGAATGTTTCAATGCTAATGACTGGTGACACCCTAATGTCGGGCTGTGTTATTTCTGCAATTGTTCTATTTCACTCTTTATTTTGGGATTTATAGTTTATATATGACTTAAAATCAATTATTATAACTGTCTTAAATGGTTTAAGGGTTTGTGTCGGCTGACCTTGTTTCACGAGAGGCGCCATCACGACCGGGTCCAGTTTGGGGTCGTGACACATATGTGCACAAATTGCACTTAGGATATGGTACTTCAAGACCAAGAATTGTATATGCTTTAAGTGATTTAAATCCTTCAAGGATTGTCATATAAGTTAAGTCATATAAGACATATAATATACTTTAGATACATATCAAGTGTTCATGTCATGCTAGACATATAAGGTGTCAGAAACTGATTGCACATACCATTGACTTTATATTTTCAAGTGTTTGAACTACATGTCCAAAACTATATGTCTTTCATATGGAATCAATTCTACTTGAATTGTGTCTCTTCCATTTGGCCAATATTTTTGTGTCTATATTCGATTGACTTAAGATCCTCATCTATACTTAGAGCTATGATAGATGTCGTCGACAAATATTTTATATCGGTTCCAATAATTTTTCATAAAGACATAAAATAGAGATCTCTTCATTCATATTTTCAGGTACCTGAATCTCTCATGAGATTTTATGAAGTGTTATGTCATGTGATCTTCTAGATCACTTACCTCCTTATTATGATCATTTGCTCATCTTCTTTATCAAGAAGTTTATTTGAAACTAATTTGTCTATACGCCTTAAGCGTACCACAGACTTTGTCCTTCTAGGACTTATTCTAATAGGAACATTTGGATTGAGAATATAGTTACTTTCTTTGGGTCAGCAAATGCGTCTGACATATTTTACAATATATTGCAGACGAATTATATTTTTATGAACTTCAAGTTCATATTATCGTATTCGAGGATCTAGGTATACAAAGGATAATTCATTCCATGTAACTTTTTCTCAACTGTTTATCTTATCTCCCCCTCATGTTTTTAAAACTAACTTGCTTCCTCAATTTTGAATACTCACCTTTGTGTGTTATGGTATTAATCAAAATATACACCGCATAATAATAATAATAAGATAAAATTATTTGGTTCCTGACCCTGAACCACTCATGAGGGAAGGATGTAATATACTTTCGTATATAATCTATATCAAATTGATATAGATAACTTTGTTCTCATAAGCAATATTATAACTATTAAGTGAAGGCCCTCATTAAATTATTTTGCTAAACCAATTGTAATGTAAACCAACTTATCAAGATGAACTTCTTGAATACAAAATCTGGAAATTATGCTCGAAATTACATTATAGAGCAAGTTACCTTGCAAAACACCATGTTGCGAGTTATTTATAATCACACATGTAACCATCTCATAGATGCATCTTATGTGGTATACATGGCAAGTGAATGGGCCCATATTCATCTTTGATATTTCCAGCATTCATGGGATTCAATCCCAATTTTAGTTGGTCTATTAATTAATGAGAACAAGCAACGTAAGAGAATTCGTAAAGAACTTTGTAGTTTAGAAACTAAACAAGTTTCTTTGAGACTTACTACAACACAATACCTTATTAGTAATAAATTATGTTTCTCCAAAATAGTATACTTGGCTCTTGCAGAGTTCTCAATTAATTTTGTACTACCACATATTCATCAACATCCATATGGTAAATATCTATTTCAAAGAGAAAGTTATACCGTTATGATTATGGTCAAAATTATATGCGAGATATGCTTCTTGCATTAATGTTATTCTTTAATAACCACAATGCCAAAATATTTTGGCATACAATAAGTACGTGACCAATGACCATTTATGCCATATAATGACATTATTTTCTTATTTCCTCTCAAACCTTATTCTAGAGGTGAATGTGGTATATTTACTACCACTAGCACGTTCATATTCTTCCAAGAATAAATATGTATTCATAAATTACATGTTGTCACATTCACATCATGAATGGACCATAATTATCTATATGTACTTTACAAAATCTCATGTCAAATCAATGACAAATATTACTTTCACAAAGTGGGAGATTATTTTGAGAATCCTTATTGTTCTCATTACCACAATTATGACGATTATAATTTCGTCTATTGTCACGTCCACATCCATTGATACATTCATAGTAATAATTTTGTCTTCTCTCATACTTGTCACATACTGCTATTAGATTCTCTCAAGGGAATGAGAATGAAGCAAATTCAATGGGACGCGTTTTCAATTCTTTGCTCACAATCATACATGAATTTGATCATGGCAACACATAGAAATTTTATCACTTTGGGTAGTTATAATTTCTTTCAAACTCCATTATCAAAATTTATTATCTTTGCTTGTATTTAAAATCAAATTATAGAATGTCAAGAATTTAAAAGAGAAAAATAAAGTTAAATACTTACCTTAAATCCAGAATTTAATCATGAAGGAAGTTCATGGAACAATTGACAATTATTATGCTCAATCCCAAAGCTTATACTTAATTGGTTAGAGTCTCGTGCTGATAACATGTTATGAAACAATAAAAGAAGAAGAAGAGTATTGTAGAGAAAAGCAGGAAGAGAGAATTCTTATTGATTTGAGATCAATTACAATAGAATAGAACCCCTCTATTTATAGGGAAAGAGTGACCTAGCCACCAAGTAATAATCCCTAGAATCTCTCTAAATATAGACATTCACCATAAATAAAATTTTATTTATAACAAAAAGAAAGTTAACTAATAAAATTGAAATTTTGTGGGCTTATACTAGTACTTGATACCGTAGGAAAGTACTACATCATGTCTACATACGCGTACATAACATACACACACACACACACACACATATATATATATATATATATATATATATATATATATATGTATATTCTTACATATTTTCGGTCACCTTCATTTTTGATTACCTTATTTTTTAATTTCAACCAAATATTGTTCAAAAATACTTGTCACATACACGAATATGACTAATAACAAGAGTTTTTAAATAAAAGATTAAGATATATGTGATGCAAAAGGCACATAATTGTAATTAAAAAAGAATTTTAATAATATTTACATAAACAATAAAACATATACGAAGTCATTTTCCCAGGTACCAAATCAGTCACCAAGATTGAAAAGTTCAACAAAAATGTGTGGCCTGTGATCGATAAAACCTCTTATTACAAGTTATCTTAAAGGTTTTCTCAAGTACTCTCTGAACTTTTGAAAGTTTTGTCCTTTTCATTTCTATATTGTTTGTTGATTTTAGTATGTCTACAACATTGCTATGTCGGACACATAACATTTTGACTGATATCGGTTGGGAAATGATTAATCTTTTGATCAGAATCTGGTGAGACTTGCATATTATCTACTAAAAAATTTTAATAAAAAAATTTGAGGTATACCTACCAAAATCGGTCGAAAATTATAATTTATTTTCTCCCGCCCAGGTCAATTTTTTTTCCATAACAAAAATAATTTTTAAAATTATTATGAATTTACCGACCGATTTGGATCGGTATTAGTGGTAAAAAATGGTCAACCACTTATATATTATTGTTATTTACAATTCACACACACACACACATACACACACACACACACACACACACACACACACACACACACACACACACACATATATATATATATATATAAACAACAACAACTCAGTGAAATTCCACTAGTAGGGTCTGGGGAGGGTAGTGTGTACGCAGACCTTACCACTATCCCGAAGGAGTAGAGAGGTTGTTTCCGAAAGACCCTCGGCTCAAGAGGACAAAAAGACAAAAGGAGACAGAATCAGTAACACCACAAAAATATAAGAAAAATAGGAAAATAGGAAAAATAGGAACAACATGAAATCCAGAAGAAAGATACACAGCAAAAGCGAAATAGTATCCTACCAAACTAATCCCACAAAGTTATGACATAAGGCAAAACCCAACTACCTCCTAACCTACAACCCTAATACTCGGCCTCCACATGTTCTTATCAAGTGCCATGTCCTCGGATATCTGAAGGCTCGCCATATCCTGCCTAATCACCTCCCCCAATACTTATTAGGCCGCCATCTACCTCTTCTCGCGCCCTCCACAACCAGTCGTTCGCACCTCCTTACTGGAGCATCTGGGCTTCTCCTCTTAACATGCCCGAACTATCTGAGCCGCGTTTCCCACATCTTATCATCAATGGGAGCTACACTCACCTTCTCCCGAATATCATCATTCCTAATCATATCCATCCTAGTATGCCCGCACATCCACATCAACATCCTCATTTTTGGTACCTTTATCTTCTGGATATGTGACTTTTTAATAGGCCAACACTCAACCCCATACATCATGGATATATATATATATATATATATATATATATATGTGTGTGTGTGTGTGTGTGTGTGTGTGTGTGTGTGTGTGTCACGCCCCAAACCTGAAGAGGTGTGGCCGGCACCCGCTGCCATACTCGGCCCAAGCGTACCACTCTGTAACTGTAAACTCTAGAGGGGTAACCCTCAACTTAGGCCGATGAGGCCATTTTCTGAATCGTCTCAAAAAACATACCCTAAAGCTGATATACATAATTGTGCAGGCCGGCGAAGGCGTCATGAACATCTACTGATATATAAAATATACAGGGCTGGTCTGCAAGCCTCTAGAGATAACTTGTAACGACTCGACTGGTCGTTTTGCTTTTTAGAACCTCGTCCCCTAAATAAAACTTTCCACGCTTGCTTTAACTAATTTATGACCCGCGGGGATGGTTGGTTCGGGATTTGGAAGAATTTGGGTTGAAATATGCTCATTTGATTCCTTAAGATTTTCTTAAAAGGCTAAGTTTGACTTTGGTTAATATTTTTAGCAAACGGACCCGGATTCGTATTTTGACTGACCTGGAGGGTCCGTAGGAAAATATGGGACTTGGGCGTATGCCCGGAATCGAATTCCGAGGTCCCTAACCTGAGTAATGAATTTTTATTAGAAATTATTAAACTGAAATTCTAAGGATTTAAAGAAACTAAATAATGATTGATCACGTTGGTGTCGAGCTCGTATGTTGGTTCCAGAGCCCAGTACAGGTCCAATATAACATTTAAGACCTGCCCGCAAAATTTAGTGTCAATCCGAGTAGTATAAGCACGTTTTGGCACGTTAGAAGGGAATTTAAGAACTTGAAGTTCATAAGTTTGATTCAATTGGTTTTAGGGGGTGATTCATTGATTTAGCGTAGTTTCGGGTGTTCCAAAGGTTTGAGCGGGTCCGTTTCATGATTTTAGACTTGTCGGTATGTTCGGGCGGGGCTCGGGAGCCCTGAGCGTCAATCGGACGAGGCTCGAGTGAAGTTGGAAAAGTTGAAAAGAGCTGAAGCATCTGGTTTCTATCATAACCGCACCTGCGGTTGGTCAGCTACAGGTGCGAGACCGCAAAAGCGGTCGTCCTCTCGTAGATGCGGCCAAGACAGGCCATGCCCAAAACCACAAAAGCGGTGGCGCAAAAATGGCTTCAAGACTACAAAAGCGGTCCCAGCCCTGCTTGGCCAATTCCGCAGATGCGGCCACTTTCTCGTAGAAGCGGGACCGCAGATGCGATCCCCTAACTGCAGATGCGGAAATCACTGAAGTAGTGAGCTTCATTTATTGGGGGCGCTAAGCCATTTTTGCTCTTGATAGAGGACCTCAACTAGTATCTTGAGGTAAGTTTATCCTATATATTTCTAGTTTAATACTCGAGTTTTGGGTAGATTAACACACAAATATTTAGGTAAAATCACGGGGTTAGATCAAAACTTAGGGTTTTGACAAAAGTTAGATTTGACCGCGAAATTTGCTATGAAATGAATTAGAAATCATTTATTATTGATCCTTGGGTTATAAAGAACAACTTTCTTCGAAAAATTTCAGAATCCGGGCACGTGAGCCTGAGGTCGGATTTTAGGAAACTTGTGTTTAAGGTTGGGAAATTGCTTCAATAGTTAGAATGTGATCTTGTGAGCTTATATTGATTAGTTCTTACCCCCATTTAACTAGTTTTGGATCGTTCGGCTCCAAATTGAGAAGTTCGAGCTCGTTCTTAGTATTGGAAGTGCACTTTGGAGCGAGGCGAGTCTCCTTTCTAACCTTGTAAGAGGGAATTGTCCCCGTAGGAGTAAAAATTGTATAATTTTCCACTAAATACGGGAGCTACGTATGCACTAGGTGATAAGAGTCCGTGTGTAGCTACTATCTTGTTAATTGTACGGGTAGTTTAGGACCCGTATCATGCTATATTTGTCAATATTATATGTCTTCTTGATAATGTGATCATTTAGGATATGCTGGAGAATTGGAAATGAACATAAGTGAACATATGCTTTGTTGAGAACTTGTAAGAGTTTATTTGAATGCAAATGCGCCTTCTTATACTTTTCTTTGAATTGATATTTGTGGATCGGGCCGATCGCCTCGGTAGAAATAGATACATCTATGGTTCACGCCATTCGACCCTTTGAAAGTGCACAGTTTCTTTTTATGTTGGATCGGGCCGTCGACCTCGGCATGACGTGCGCATGATATTTATGTGAAATTATTATTGATGACTTACATGATACATGGTTTGAATTGTAAAGGATTAACCGGAATATTAAAATGACGTAACTTAGAAATTCTTATTTCAACTGTTATATAATTGTGACCATCATGCTTAGCATATCATCATATTATAAATTATTTGGCCCTAGTAGGTATCAAGTCGACCTCTCGTCTCTACTTCTTCGTGATTAGACGTGATACTTACTGGGTACATATTGTTTATGCACTCATGCTACGTTTATGTACTTACTGTGCTACGTTACTTATGTAGTAACTGCTTTGGTAAGTAAAATAAAGATTTACTAATACTTCCGCGTTGGCTTGCCTAACAACGGTGTTGGGCGCCATCACGGCCTGAAGTGGAGTTTGGGTCGTGCCAACATGGTATTAGAGCACTAGGTTCACGTAGGTCTCACAAGTCATGGGCAAACCTAATAGAATCTTGAGAATCGGTACGAAGACGTCTGTATTTATCTTCGAGAGGCTATAGGGTGTTAGGAAACTACTCTTTATTCATTTCCTATTGTGCAATGGATAATACACTAAATTTCTCTCTTCTATTCTCTCACAATTGATGAGGACACACACGACAGATGTTCTAGACCCGGGAGGGGATGCTCCCCCCATTGCTAGAGGCCGAGGCAGAGGCCGGGGGTGGGCACCGGCCCGAGGTAGGGGACGAGGGCATCCCAGAGCTGTCCTAGTAGCACCACCAGCAGATCTTGTGGGAGATACTATCGTTGAGGAGCAGGCGAGTTGCCCACAGCCGAGCCTACCCCGACGGACTTTATGACAGCACCAGATTTTCAGGAGGTCATGGGCCGTATGTTGCGGTTCATGGGCACCATGACTCAGGCTGGTTTATTTCCAGCAGATCCAGTTACATCACAGGCAGGAGGGGGAGCACAGACCCCTACTGCTCAGGCTCTTGGTCACACAGCTATAGTGTATCAGACTCCGGGTGCACTACCCACAATTGGGGCTCAGCCAGTTGCTGCAGTGGTGCCCGAGCCCAGACCAGTTGTGGATGGTGACCCGCAGAAGTTATTGGATAGATAGGCTAGACTTCACCATCCTATCTTCAGGGGTGAGCGCCATGAGGATGCCTAGGATTTCATTGATATGTGCAGGGACAGACTGCACAACATGAGGATATTGGAGTCGCATGGAGTTGACTTCACTACTTTTCAGTTGGAGGGCAGGGCCCGTAGATGGTGGCAGTCCTATGTTCTTGGTAGGCCAGTAGGTTCTCCTCCTCTCACTTGGGGTCAGTTCACACAGTTATTCTTGGATAGGTATATTCCGCCTCTGAGAGGGAAGTGTTGCGGTATCAGTTTGAGTATCTTGAGCAAGGTCAGATGTCCAAGATCGATTATAAGGTGAGGTTCTCTGAGTTGTCTCGCCATGCACGCATGATACTTTTCACGGATATAGAGAGAGCGCGAAGATTTGTTGCGGGGTTTCACCCCGGTATTCGAGCTAGCATGGCCCGAGAGGTAGAGATGGGTAATGAGTATCAGCTAGTGGTGGAGATTGCTCGCATGATTGAGGGTTATCGCCAGAGAGGTAGAGAGCAGATTTAGCAGGACAAGAGGGCCTGATTTTCTAGAGAGTTCAAAAGTGCCCCAGCCAGGGGTAGGGGGCACACGGGGAGGGGTCAGCCCAGCAAGCCCCCGTATTCAGCAGCAGCACCACCTCCCCGAGGTGATCTGATGAGACCTTATTTCAGTGCGATGCCAGAGAGTTCATACCGCCCACCAGCTATTCAGGATTCCTCCGGCGGGTATTCAGGTCCTTAGGTTTCTTCTGATTCTTATTTCAGTGCTCTGCCGGAGAGTTCATATCATCCACCGGCTATTTAGGCTTCTTCCAATAGGTCTACAGGACATTATGGTCAGCCATCATGGTAGCGGGTCACCGTATCGCGAGGTTGTTTCGAGTGTGAAGACCTTGGTCATATGAGGAGATACTGCCCCAGGCTTCGGGGCAAGGCAGTATAGCAGGGTCAACAGCGTATGATTTCAGCACCAGCTGCCCCGCCACCTAGAGGTGGAGGGTAGACTGGTAGGGGCCGTCCTAGAGGTGGAGGCCAAGCAGGAAGAGGTCAGCCAGCTACTACTCAGTCAGGTGGAGGCCAGCCAGCCACCGCTCCAACCAGATTTTATGCTCTTCCGGCTAGGCTAGATGTATTAGCCTCAGATGCCGTCATCACATGTATTATTTCTGTCTGCGATAGAGATGCTTCGGTATTATTTGATCTACAGTCTACCTATTCGTATGTGTCATCTCTGTTTGCTCATGTTCTGGTTATTGCTCCTAAGCCCTTGGGCACTCCTATTTATGTGTCCACTCCTATGGGCAATTCTGTGGTTGTGGATCGGATCTACCAGTCTTGTGTGGTCACATTCTGTGGTTTTGAGACTAGATTAGATCTCCTGTTGCTCGATATGATCGATTTTGAGATCATCCTAGGCATGGATTGGTTATCTCCGTATCACATCGTCCTAGATTGCCATGCCAATACCGTTACTTTAGTGATGCCAGGGTTGTAAGGGATGGAGTGGAACGGTTCCACAGTTGATACATCTACCCGGGTTATCTCTTTCCTGAAGGCTCGACATATAGTCGAGAAGGGGTGTTTGGCTTATTTGGCTTATGTTCGGGACACCACCGCAGAGACTCCAACGATTGATTCAATTCCAATAGTTCAAGAGTTCGTCGGTGTATTTCCTTCTGATCTTCCTAGCATGCCACCAGATCGTGATATTGATTTCTGTATTGATTTGACTCCAGGCACTCAGCCTATATCTATCCCACCGTACCGAATGGCTCCGAAGGAGTTGAAGGAGCATCTTGAGGAGTTGTTAGAAAAGGGGTTTGTTAGACCTAATGTATCGCCTTGGGGTGCACCAGTGTTATTTGTAAAGAAGAAGGATGGGACTATGCGGATGTGCATTGATTGCCGCCAGTTGAACGAAGTCACCATCAAGAACAAGTATCCATTGCCTTACATCGATGATTTGTTTGACCAGTTGCAGGGTGCTAGGGTGTTCTCTAAGATCGACTTGAGGTCAGAGTACCATCCGTTGAAGACTCGAGACTCTGATGTTCCGAAGACTGCATTCCAGACTAGATATGGCCATTATGAGTTTCTGGTGATATCCTTTAGCTTGACTAATGCCCCAGCAGCGTTTATGGACTTGATGAACAGGGTGGTCAGACCTTATATTGATTCATTTATCATCATCTTCATTAACGACATCTTGATATACTCACGTAGCCCAGGGGAGCACGAGCATCATTTGAGAGTAGTGCTTTAGACCTTGCGAGAGCAGAAGCTATATGCTAAGTTCTCCATGTGTGAGTTTTGGCTAGAGTTGGTGGCATTCTTGGGGCATGTGGTGTCAGGAGAGGGTATTAAGGTGGATCCCAAGAAGATCGAGGCAGTTCAGCGTTGGCCACGTCCTACTTCAGTGACCGATATCAAGAGTTTCCTAGGGTTAGCAAGTTATTACAAACTATTCATGCATGGCTTTACATCTATTGCATCACCCCTAACTAGATTGACCCAGAAGAGTTCTCCTTTCTATTGGTCCGATGAATGTGAGACGAGCTTTCAAAAGCTCAAGACAGCTTTTACTACAGCACCAGTTCTTGTGTTGCCTTCCAGTTGGGGATGTATACGGTATATTATGACGCTTTGCGCGTTGGATTGGGATGTGTATTGATGCAGGAAGGGCGAGTTATTGTATATGCTTCGCATTAGTTGAAGATCCATGAGAAGAATTATCATGTGCACGATTTGGAGTTGCCCGCGATTGTTCATGCTCTTAAGATATGGAGGTATTATTTGTGCGGGGTATCATGTGAGGTTTATACTGATCATCGCAGTTTACAACACTTGTTCAAGTATAGGGATCTCAATTTGAGGCAGTGTAGATGGCTTGAGTTGCTGAAGGATTACGACATCACCATTCTTTATCATCCGGGCAAGGTAAATGTGGTCGCAGATGCCTTAAGCAGGAAAGCAGAGAGTATGGGTAGCTTGGCATTCATTCTAGTAGAGGAGAGGCCACTAGCTTTGGACATTCAGTCCTTGGCTAACGGACTTGTGAGGTTGGATATTTCAGAGCCCAGCCGAGTTCTTGCGTGCGTTGTTGCTTAGTATTCACTATTGGGGTAGATCAAGGCTCGGTAGTTCGATGATCCACATTTGGCAGTTCTCAGAGAGACAGTGCTTGAGGGTAGTGCCAAGGAGGTTTCTATTGGCGAGGATGGTGTTTTGCAACTCCAAGGTCACCTATGTGTTCCTAATATTGATGGTCTAAGGGAGAGGATACTAGATGAGGCACACAATTTGTGGTATTCCATTCATCCAGGTGCGACGAAGATGTATCGTAACATGAGGCAGTATTATTGGTGGCGGAGAATGAAGAAGGACATTGTAGAGTATGTGGCTAAGTGTTTGAATTGCCAGCAGGTTAAGTATGCGCACCAGAGGTCGGGTGGCCTATTTCAGCAGATGCCTATACCAGAGTGGAAGTACGAACGCATTACCATGGACTTCGTAGTTAGATTGCCCCAAACCTTACGAATGTTTGATGCAGTGTGGGTCATTGTTGACATTGACCAAGTCGGTCTACTTTATTCCGGTTGTGACTACTTACACTTCAAAGAGATTGGCCCAGATTTACATTCGGGAGATAGTCAGGTTGCATGGTGTGCCCATTTCCATCGTATCAGATAGAGGCCCTCAGTTCACTTCCCGTTTTAGGAGAGCTGTTCAGAATGAGTTAGGGACCCGTGTAGAGCTTAGCACAACATTTCATCCTCAGATCAACGGGCAGTCGGAGCAGACAGTTCAGATTTTGGAGGACTTGCTCATGGCATGTGTGACTGACTTTGGAGGGCTGTAGGATCAGTTCTTGCCTTTGGCAGAGTTCGCTTACAACAACAGCTACCAGTCTAGCATTGAGATGGCTCCATTTGAGTCTTTATACGGTCGGTGGGGTCGTTCTCCTATTGGGTGGTTTGAGCCTGGTGAGGCTAAGTTATACGGTATAGATTTGGTGCAAGATGCCTTGGACAAGATAAAGTTGATTCAGGAGAGGCTTCGCACAACTCAGTCCAGATAGAAGAGTTACGCGGATCAGAAGGCGCGTGATGTATCATTCATGGTTGGCGAGAAAGTCCTCTTGAAGGTCTCACCAGTGAAGGGTGTTATGAGGTTCGAGAAGAAGGGCAAGCTGAGCCCAAGGTTTATTGGTTCGTTTGAGGTATTAAGGAGAGTTGGGAAGGTTGCTTATGAGCTTTCTTTACCCCCCAGTTTATTAGGAGTTCACCTAGTTTTTCACGTGTCTATGCTTCGGAGGTATCATATCGACTTGTCCCATGTATTGGACTTCAGTACTATTCAGTTGGATGAGAGCCTGAGTTACGAGGAGGAGCCAGTTGCCATTATTGATAGACAGGATCGCCAGTTAAGATCGAAGAGGATTTCGGCAGTAAAGGTCCAGTGCCCCAACCAGTCGAGGAGGGAACCCGGGAGTCTGAGGAGGACATGCGGAGCAGATACCCATATTTATTCAGCACCTCAGGTACTTTTCTATGTCCGTTCGATGACGAACGTTTGTTTAAGAGGTGGAGAATGTAACGACCTGACTAGTCATTTTGCTTTTTAGAGTCCTGTCCCTCTAAATAAAACTACCCGCGCTTGCTTTAACTAATTTACGACCCGCAGGGATGGTTGGTTCGGGATTTGGAAGAATTTGGGTTGAAATATGCTCATTTGATTCCTTAAGATTTTCTTAAAAGGCTAAGTTTGACTTTGGTTAATATTTTTAGCAAACGGACCCGGATTCGTATTTTGACTGACCTGGAGGGTCCGTAGGAAAATATGGGACTTGGGCGTATGCCCGGAATCGAATTCCGAGGTCCCTAACCCGAGTAATGAATTTTTATTAGAAATTATTAAACTGAAATTCTAAGGATTTAAAGAAACTAAATAATGATTGATCACGTTGGTGTCGGGCTTGTATGTTGGTTCCGGAGCCCAGTACAGGTCTAATATAACATTTAAGACCTGCCCGCAAAATTTGTGGAGTGCGGTCAGGGGACCACACCTGTAGTCCCGCTTCTGGGAGGAAGAGGCCGCATCTGTGGAGTTGGCCAAGCGGGCTAGGACCGCTTCTTCGGTTTTGAAGCCACTTCTGCGCAACTGCTTGCTTGGGAGCCGCTTCTGCAGTTTTGGGCCTAGCCTGCCTTGGCCGCATCTGCGAGAGGATGACCGCTTCTGCGGTCTCGCACCTGCGGCTGACCAACCGCAGGTGTGGTTATGACAGAAACCAGAAGCTTCAGCTCTTCTCAAATTTTCCAACTTCACTCGAGCCTCGTCCGATTGACGCTCGGGGCTCCGGGGCCCCGCCTAAACATACCGACCTATTTGAAATCATGAAACGGACCCGCTCGAACCTTCGAAACACCCAAAACAATGCTAAATCTACTAATCACCCCCTAAAACCAATTGAATAAAACTTGTGAACTTCAAGTTCTTAAATTCACTTCTAACGCGTCGAAACGTACTTATACTACTCGAATTGACACCAAATTTTGTGGGCAGGTCTTAAATGTTATCGTGGACCTGTACTAGGCTCCGGAACCAACATACGAGCCCGATACCAACGTGATCAATCATTATTTAGTTTCTTTAAATCCTTAGAATTTCAGTTTAACAATTTCTAATAAAAATTCATTACTTGGGCTAGGGACCTCGGAATTCGATTATGGACATACGCCCAGGCCCCATATTTTCCTACGGACCCTCTAGAACCGTCAAAACATGAATTCGGATCTGTTTGCTAAAACTATTGACCAAAGTAAAACTTTGCCTTTTAAGAAAATCTTAAGAAATCCAATGAGCATATTTCAACCCAAAATTATTCCAAATCCCGAACCAACCATCCCCGCAGGTCGTAAATTAGTTAAAGAAAGCGCGAGAAGTTTTATTTAAGGGAACGGGGTTCTAAAAAGCAAAATGACCAATCGGGTCGTTACATTCTCCACCTCTTAAACAAACGTTCGTCCTCGAACGGACATAGAAAAATACTTGAGGTGCTGAATAAATGTGGGTATCTGCTCCGCATGTCCTCCTCGGACTCACAGGTCACCTCCTCGACTGGTTGGCCCCTCCACTGGACCTTCACCGCTGAAATCCTCTTGGATCTTAACTGGCGATCCTATCTATCAATAATGGCAAATGGATCCTCCTCATAACTCAGGCTCTCATCCAACTGAATAGTACTGAAGTCTAACACTTGGGACAAGTCAGCATGATACCTCTGAAGCATAAACACGTGAAAAACTAGGTGAAATCCCGATAAACTGGGGGTAGAGCAAGCTCGTAAGCAACCTTCCCAACTCGTATCAATACCTAAAATGGGCCAATAAACGTTGGGCTCAGCTTGCAATTTTTACCGAACCTCATAACACCCTTCATTGGCGAGACTTTCAAGAGGACCTTCTCGCCAACCATGAAATGATACATCACACGCCTTTTGATCCGCGTAACTCTTCTATCTGGACTGAGCTGTGCGAAGCCTCTTCTGAATCAACTTTACCTTGTCCAAGACATCTTACACCAAATCTGTACCATATAACTTAGCCTCACCAGGCTCAAACCACCCGATAGGAGAATGACACTGCCAACCACATAAATCCTCAAATGGAGCCATCTCAATGCTGGACTGATAGTTGTTGTTGTAAGCAAACTTTGCCAAAGGCAAGAACTGATCCCACTCTCCTCCAAAGTCAATCACATATGCTCTGAGCATGTCCTCCAAAATCTGAACTGTCTGCTCTGACTGCCCCTCGGTCTGAGGATGAAATGTTGTGCTAAGCTCTACACAGGTCCCTAACTCATTCTGAATGGCTTTCCAGAAATAGGAAGTGAACTGAAGGCCTCTATCTGATATGATGGAAACGGGCACACCATGCAACCTGACTATCTCCCGAATGTAAATCTGGGCCAATCGCTCTGAAGTGTAAGTAGTCACAACTGGAATGAAGTGCACCAACTTGGTCAATCTGTCAATAATGACCCATACTGTATCAAACTTCCGCAATGTCCGAGGCAATCCAACTACGAAGTCCATAGTAATGCGCTCCCACTTCCACTTTGGTATAGGCATCTGCTGAAATAGGCCACCCGGCCTCTAGTGCTCATACTTAACCTGCTGGTAATTCAAACACTTAGCCACATACTCTACTATGTAATTCTTCATTCTCCACCACCAATAATGCTACCTCAAGTCACGATACATCTTTGCTGCACCCGGATGAATGGAATACCACAAACTGTGTGCCTCCTCTAGTATCCTCTCCCTCAGACCATCAACATTAGGAACAAATAGGCAACTCTGGAGTCGCAAAACACCATCCTTGCCAATAGAAACCTCCTTGGAACTGCCCTGAAGCACTATCTCTTTGAGAACCACCAAATGTGGATCATCGAACTGTCGGGCCTTGATCTACCCCAATAAGGAAGACTGAGCAACAACGCACGCAAGAACTCAGCTGGGCTCTAAAATATCCAACCTCACAAGTCTGTTAGCCAAGGACAGAATGTCCAAGCTAGTGGTCTCTCCTCTGCTAAAATGAATGCCAAGCTACCCATACTCTCTTCTTTCCTGCTTAAGGCATCTGCGACCACATTTGCCTTAATCGAATGATAAAGAATGGTGATATCATAATCCTTCAGCAACTCAAGCCATCTACGCTGCCTCAAATTGAGATCCCTCTGCTTGAACAAGTGCTGTAAGCTGCGATGATCAATATAAACCTCACATGATACACTGTACAGATAATGCCTCCATATCTTAAGAGCATGAATAATTGCGGCCAACTCCAAATCGTGCACATGATAATTCTTCTCATGGATCTTCAGCTGACGCGAAGCATATGCAATAACTCGTCCCTCCTGCATTAATACACATTCCAATCCAACGCGCGAAGCGTCACAATATACCGTATACATCCCTGAACCGGAAGGTAACAAAAGAACAAGTGTTGTAGTCAAGGCTATCTTGAGCTTCTGAAAGCTCGCCTCACAATCATCGGAACAACAGAAAGGAGCGCCCTTCTGGGTCAATCTAGTCAGAGGTGATGCAATAGATGAAAAGCCCTGCATGAATCGTCTGTAATAACCTGCTAACCCCAGGAATCTCTTGATCTCGGTCACTAAAGTAGGACATGGCCAACTCTGAACTGCCTCAATCTTCTTTGGATCCACCTTAATACTCTATCTTGACATAACATGTCCTAAGAATGCCACTGACTCTAGCCAAAACTCACACTTGGAGAACTTAGCATATAGCTTTTTCTCTCGTAAGGTCTGAAGCACTACTCTCAAATGTTGTTCGTGCTTCCTAGGCTACGTGAGTATATCAAGATGTCGTCAATGAAGACAATGACAAATGAATCAATATAAGGTCTGAACACCTTGTTCATCAAGTCCATAAATGTTGTTGGGGCATTAGTCAAGCCAAAGGACATCACCAGAAACTCATAATGGCCGTATCTAGTCCGGAATGCAGTATTCGGAACATCCAAGCCCCGAATCTTCAACTGATAGTACCCCGACCTCAAGTCGATCTTAGAGAACACCCTAGAACCCTGCAACTGGTCAAACAAATCATCAATGATAGGCAATGGATACTTGTTCTTGATGGTGACTTTGTTCAACAGGCGGTAATTAATGCATATCCGCATAGTCCCATCCTTCTTCTTTACAAATAACACTGGTACACCCCAAGGCGATACACTGGGTCTAACAAACCCCTTTGATAACAACTCCTCAGGCTACTCCTTTGGAGCCATACGGTACGGTGGGATATATAGGCTAGGTTCCTGGAGCCAAATCAATATAGAAATAAATATCACGATCCGGTGGCATGCTAGGAAGATCAGAAGGAAACACATCGGCGAACTGTCGAACTACTGGAACAAAATCGTCGAAGACTTTGCGGTGGTATCCCGATCATAAGCCAAATAGGCCAAACACCCCTTCTCGACCATATGTCAAGCCTTCAGGAAAGAGATAACCCGGCTAGACGTATCAACTGTGAAACCCTTCCATTCCAACCTTGGCAACCCTGGCATTGCTAATGTAACAGCCTTGGCATGGCAATCTAGGAAGATGTGATATGGAGATAACCAATCCATGCCTAGGATGATCTCAAAGTCAATCATGTCAAGCATCAGAAGATCGGCTCTAGTCTCGAAACCACAGAATGTGACCACACAGGACCGGTAGATCCAATCCACAACCCCAGAATCGCCCACAAGAGTGGACACATGAACAAGAGTGCCCAAAGGCGCAAGAGTAATAACCAGGAAACGAGCAAATAGAGATGATACATATGAATAGGTGGACCCTTGATTAAACAATACCGAAGCATCTATACCGCAGATGGAAATAATACATATGATGATGGCATTAGAGGCCAATGCATCTGGCCTAGCTGGAAGGGCATAGAATCTGGCTAGTGCGCCGACTGGCTGGCCTCCACCTGACTGAGTAGTAGCTGACTGACCTCTCTCTGCTTGGCCTCCACCTCTAGGACGACCTCTACCCACTTGTCCCTCACTTTTGGGAGGCTGAGCAACCGATGCTGACATCATAGGCTGCTGACCCTGTTGTACTGCCTTGCCCCGAAGTCTGGGGCAGGTCCTCTTCATATGACCAGGATATCCACACTCGTAGAAACCCCTCGGCACCATAGCTTGCTACCCTGAAGTCTGAGCCTGCTGATTCGAATATCCACCAGAAAAACCCTAAATGGCTGGTGGGCGATATGAACTTTCTAGCATGGCACTAAAGTAAGCACTAAAAGAACCCTGATGACCAAAATACCTACCGGAGGAACCCTGAATAGCTGGTGGGCAGTAAGAACTCTCCGGCATCGCACTAAAATAATGTCTCACTGGAGCACCTCGGGGAGGTGGTAGTGTTGTTGAATACGGGGCCCTACTGGGCTGACCCCTCCCTGTGTGCCCCTACCCCTTGCTAGGGCACCTCTGAACTCTCCAGAAAATCGGGCCCTCTTGTCCTGCTGAAACTACTCTCTACCCCTTTGGCGATAACCCTCAATCCTACGAGCAATCACCACCACTAGCTGATACTCAGTACCCATCTCTACCTCTCGGGCCATGCTAGCTTGAATATCGGGGTGCAACCCCGCAACAAATCTCTGCACTCTCTCTGCATCCGTGGGAAGTATCATGAGTGCATGGCGAGACAACTCAGAGAACCTTGCCTTATAATTGGTCACGGACATCTGACCCTGCTCAAGATGCTCAAACTAATACCGCAACTCTTCCCTCTCAGAGGGTAGAATATACCTATCCAAGAATAGCTGTGTGAACTGACCCCAAGTTAGGGGAGGAAAACCTGCTGGTCTGCCCAGAACATAGGACTACCACCATCTACGGGCCTTGCCATCTAACTGAAAAGTAGTAAAGTCAACTCCATGCGACTCCAATATCCTCATGTTGTGTAGTCTGTCCCTGCACCTATCAATGAAATCCTGGGCATCCTCATGACGCTTGTCACACCTCCTTTTTCCGCACCCGACGGGCGCAGGGAGTTTTTTCCAATTAAAGGACAATCGAAACGGGATTGGTTTAATTATTTCAGAGTCGCCACTTGGGAGATTTAGGGTGTCCCAAGTCACCAATTTTAATCCCGAATCGAGGAAAATAATGACTCTATATTATAGTCTGCGTACCAGAAATCCGGATAAGGAATTCTGTTAACCCGGGAGAAGGTGTTAGGCATTCCCGAGTTCCGTGGTTCTAGCACGGTCGCTCAATTGTTATATTCGGCTTGATTATCTGATTTTATACAAGTATGAACTTATGTGCAAATTTTAACTTTTAACCGCTTTATTATTATTGTTTTTACAAGAATGTGAACATCGCTTAAAACACGTCTTTGGACTGCGTCACATGAAATGCACCCACAATCCGGAACGCATTTTATTTGATGTTTTGAGATTTGGCTTTGGGTCGCATGAAATGCACACCCGAGCTTAAGAAAGTAAATTATTAAACACGCGCCTAAAGAGACTATCGCGTTATTATTTTGCGGAGGCCGTGAAATTCGCTAAACGACCCTCCTGAATTCTAAGTAATTTTAAACAAGTATTTACTGAGGGCCCCGCAATTTGTGTTGTTATTCGGCGAGGCTCATCTCATTCTTATTTTTTAAAAGGAATTTGCAACGTCATGGAAATTCATCTCATACCACGTCACAGTCAATGTACCCGTGATTAAAGACACATTTCGATTTCGTTGAGATTTGGATTTGGGTCACATAAATGTGCACCCGAGTTTATGGAGTTAACATTATTAAAGGCGAGCCTAAAGCAACTAGCGCATTATTATTTTTGGTAGGGCCGCGAAATTTGCTAAACGGCCCGTCCCAGAATCTAAGTATTTAATACACATATTTTGTGAAGGCTTCGCAAGGTGTACATTTTTATTTGGCGAAGCTAGTCTCGTTTTTTATTTATTTATTTATTTATTATTATTTTTTTATTTATTATTTTTTAAAAGGATGCCATTTCTACGCCTTTAACAATACTAAACCTTACGGCTTCTTTACAACTAAAATCTCATAACTTGTCAAAAAATTAATAAACTGAGTTTAGCGAATGAGTGTTTCGGGAGTAGTAACAACAAGTACTAATGTTAATTTTGTCCGAACGAACTAAGCAAAGGACCACGAACAAATTAACGTCAAACTCGTGTCATAGAATAACTAGCCTAACTTAATTAAATGACATCAAATAAACAAGAATAACATAACATGAAAATGAACCAAAGTGCAGACAATGAAACACAGGCAGAAAATTTCCATACCAATTTTTATATTGCATCTCACACATTCCACGTAAAGTTTATTTATCTAATACATCGAGGTTTACTGACCTTTGCACCTCGACAACCTCAGAACGACAAACACGATTCCGACGGAACTCAAACCGGACCTCACTCGACGAGGAATAATGATGAAAACCCCGGAACAAACTCGACGAACCGGACCTCGACTCAACTTTTGGACTTTGGACTGGAACTCGACTTCAACTCGACCTCACTGACGGACTGTTTGGTCGACGACTGTGGGATCAACGAGCAGTGTTTAATGGCCGGAGGCGTCGCTGGACATGGGGACGACGAACAGCAGTGGTCGTCGGGGCAGTGGTCGAGGGCTGGATTATGGTGGTTTGGACAGTAGGGTGATGGTGTTTCGACGTGAGGGAGTCGATGGGGGAGCTGGTCGCGACTGGCCAGGGATGACGGGGAGCAGCTGTGGGGGGGGGGGGCTAGTTGTGATAGTAATGGTCGAGGGCTATGGAGGTCGTGACTGGTTTTGGACGTGAGGGAGTGGTCGTTTGGTGATGGGTGATTGCTGGTTGGAGGTGGGTCACGATGGTTGGACAGTGACGACGAGGGAGTCGGGGAGCTGGTTGTTTGGACGTGGTGTTTGGGTGCGACAGTAGGGGTGGTGGTCGACGATGGCGGAGTTGGTCCGTGAGGGTGTCGGAAGGGATGGAGGGAACTCGTTTTGTCCCGTTTCTTGTTGGTTTTACAGTAGGGTTTGTTAGGCGTTGAGGAGGATGACGGGGTGGTGTTTGGGAGGAGGTGTTGGGTAGAGGTCGACGAGACTGGGGCTGTGACGGGGGGTGGGACTGACTTGTCGTGTTTTCCAGCGTTCGTTTGGACAGTGGTGGTTATGGGCGATGGAGGAGTTGACGGACAGGTTTGTTGGAGGTTGACGACGAGCGATGGCGGGTGCTTGGGGGTGCGACTGGTTTCCTAGGGCTTTCTCTTCTTCTTCTTTGTGGAGAAGAAGATGAACAGTGAGCAAAAACCAATTTTCCCGTTTTTTGTTTTTTTTTTTTCTGACCAAAAGTCCAAATTTTTTTTTCCCTTTCAAAGTTTTGTCCGTGTATTTGTATAGTCTCTGCCCAGAAAAATGAGCCCCATGCGTGGTGGGGTTCGAGGCTTATGTTCCCCACGCGCGGTGGGGTTCCCCATGTGTCCTGGACACGGTTTATTATGGGCTAGGTCCGAAATTAGGCCTAAAACCGGGTAGTTTGAACCCGAATATTATTCTTTTGCCCGGACCCGAGAAATAGGAAAACGTTGCTTAACTAGTCCTATGTAAGCAAAATAACTACCAAAAATAAGACTAGTATTCAAACAAAACTATATATTTTTTAAATATTTTTTCAAGATTTAAAATAGCTACAAAAATATTAATAAAACTATTTTTGTAATTTTTGTTTTTTTAAATATTAAGATAAAATATGAAGTAATGTTTTTTTTGTATTTTTCAAAGTTAAAATGACTATAGAATATTAATAAAACTATTTTTTTTTGTAATTTTCGTTCTTTAATAAAGACAAAAATATGAAGTAATATTTTTGTATTTTTCAAAATTATAATGACTGCAAACATTAATAGAACTATATTTTTTTTGTAATTTTTGAATTTATATAAAGTACCAAAATAAAGTACAATTTTTGTATTTTTCAAAATTATAATGACTGCAAACATTAATAAAACTATATTTTTTAGTAATTTTTGAATTTATATAAAGTACCAAAATAAAGTACAATTTTTTGTATTTTTTCCACGTTTATGAGAAATGCATAAACTAAAATTTATATATGTATTTTTTTGTGATTTTTTTCTTTTTGCAACGAAATAAAGTAAAAATAGTTAAAATGGCTATATTAGACCCAATTTCACATATTCACGCTAAAAATGTGAAAAATCTCGGGGAGGGTCAAAAATCACGTGCTTACAGCTGCCCCTCTTTGACTGGAAACACGAAGAGTTTTCCGACAAAGAACGACTAGACGTGTTTTTGACCCGACCATTACTTGGACGGACTACACTTAAGGAAAGGGAGGGAATGTGACCGAGCCCTGGTATCTGAGCTGCCTACATATCCTTGGTTTTACAGGAATCAGGCCACGTGTAGTTCGGATATGAGAGAGATGGTAGAGGGTACCGAGGTGGAGAGCCGATCGAGGTGCCGTTCCGTTGAGGTTCCGGTCCGCGGTCCTGTCATTACAACAACAATGAAAACTGAAAAAGACTAACTAAGCCTATCAGCTACTAGTTACAGGGATTCCTATCTGTAAGTCTTCTGAAACTTGGTCTTGAGTCTTGAATGGTGCTTCATACCGACTTCAGATTTGAACCTTGATACTGCTAGTCGTAGGTGCTAGTTCTTTGAGCGGACCACATCTGTTCTCCACTTTCGTACCTTGGGTTCTTTTTCCCCTCTTGTTTTCTTGTTGTCTTTTTGACCAGCCTTTTGTGAATGCTGGGGATTTTATTGCTTCCTGCTGGAGATTCCTATTGTATTCCTCTGCTTCATTGATTCTAAGTGTGCTCCTTCCTCATATGAGCGGGCTTTTGACTTCAATACTTCAATTGTATTCCCTTATTCTCCAGGCGGGTGCCTGATTTCTATTTCTTTTATCCTTGTTCTCCCGGTGGACGCCTGATTTCTATTTTCTTTGTCCTTGTTCTCCAGGTGGACGCCTGATTTCTATTTTTCTTTGTCCTTGTTCTCCAGGTGGACGCCTGATTTCTATTTTTCTTTGTCCTTGTTCTCCAGGTGGACGCTTGATTTCTATTTTTCTTTGTCCTTATTCTCCAGATGGACGCCTGATTTCTATTTTCTTTGTCCTTGTTCTCCAGGTGGACGCCTAATTTCTATTTTTCTTTGTCCTTGTTCTCCAGGTGGACGCCTGATTTCTATTTTTCTTTGTCCTTGTTCTCCAGGTGGACGCCTGATTTCTATTTTCTTTGTCCTTGTTCTCCAGGTGGACGCCTGATTTCTATTTTTCTTTGTCCTTGTTCTCCAGGTGGACGCCTGATTTCTATTTTTCTTTGTCCTTGTTCTCCAGGTGGACGCCTGATTTCTATTTTTCTTTGTCCTTATTCTCCAGGTGGACGCCTGATTTCTATTTTTCTTTGTCCTTGTTCTCCAGGTGGACGCTTGATTTCTATTTTTCTTTGTCCTTATTCTCCAGATGGACGCCTGATTTCTATTTTCTTTGTCCTTGTTCTCCAGGTGGACGCCTAATTTATATTTTTCTTTGTCCTTGTTCTCCAGGTGGACGCCTGATTTCTATTTTTCTTTGTCCTTGTTCTCCAGGTGGACGCCTGATTTCTATTTTCTTTGTCCTTGTTCTCCAGGTGGACGCCTGATTTCTATTTTTCTTTGTCCTTGTTCTCCAGGTGGACGCCTGATTTCTATTTTTCTTTGTCCTTGTTCTCCAGGTGGACGCCTGATTTCTATTTTTCTTTGTCCTTATTCTCCAGGTGGACGCCTGATTTCTATTTTTCTTTGTCCTACAACAAACTCCGTTCTACAGGCGGGTCTCCTATTGGTAAGATTAAACTTAGGAAGTGCGTCTCCTATGGTGAAACTAAACTGAGGAAGTGCGTCTCCTATTGGTAATGACATGCCTGCATTTATACTTGTGGGCGACCTAGAATATGGAATGAACAGACAAAATGTATTCCCGCATTATACTGGTGGGCGACCTAGAACTTTAAAAGTATTCCCGCATTTTACTGGTGGGCGACCTAGAACTTAAATGTATTCCCGCATTATACTGGTGGGCGACCTAGAACTTAAATGTATTCCCGCATTTTACTGGTGGGCGACCTAGAACTTAAATGTATTCCCGCATTTTACTGGTGGGCGACCTAGAACTTAAATGTATTCCCGCATTTTACTGGTGGGCGACCTAGAACTTAAATGTATTCCCGCATTATACTGGTGGGCGACCTAGAACTTAAATGTATTCCCGCATTATACTGGTGGGCGACCTAGAACTTAAATGTATTCCCGCATTATACTGGCGGGCGACCTAGAACTTAAAAGTATTCCCGCATTTTACTGGTGGGCGACCTAGAACTTAAATGTATTCCCGCATTATACTGGTGCGCGACCTAGAACTTAAATGTATTCCCGCATTTTACTGGTGGGCGACCTAGAACTTAAATGTATTCCCGCATTATACTGGTGGGCGACCTAGAACTTAAATGTATTCCCGCATTATACTGGTGGGCGACCTAGAACTTAAATGTATTCCCGCATTTTACTGGTGGGCGACCTAGAACTTAAATGTATTCCCGCATTATACTGGTGGGCGACCTAGAACTTAAATGTATTCCCGCATTTTACTGGTGGGCGACCTAGAACTTAAATGTATTCCCGCATTTTACTGGTGGGCGACCTAGAACTTAAATGTATTGAAATTGCTTCCCCGTTCTTCCGAGAAAATTTTCGACCATCGGCAGAAAATTTTCTGCCCCGGTTTTTGGTGGTTTCCCTGGCGTTGCGTCTTGCTGCCATCATCAATCCTTTGTTTTCCTGCAGCAGACAAAAGGATTTAATTAGTTTTCATCGTGGTGGTAGAGGGTGCCTTTCGGGCGGATGATTTTTCCTTTCTTCTCTTTTTCTTGCTCTATGTCCCCATAATTGATTAGTAGGCAGAGTTGCCTGCTGGGGGTCTCTAGCCTGCTGGGGATTGGCTTTCAATTAATCCCCTTTTCTGCTTTCTCTTTAAGCACATGCTGTGGGAGTCTGTTTTTAATTCCCGAAACCACTCCCTTTATGAGCTTACTTCCTCCAAAATTGCCGGGCACGATCACTGCATTGCCTGGGATCGGCCTTTAAGACTGTTTGTATTATCCTGCATTGGATGAATTCCCCTCCGGTTTCTGGTAGTAAGCTTTGAAAAATCCTTTCAAGACACATTTTAGGAAAAGAAATAAAAGATAGAAAAAGGAGAAAATCTTTCTGAACCAATATTTTGGTGGGAGAAGAAACTCAAAAGAACTTATCTGGAGGACATGACTGGTCCCCGTGATCATGACGTGCACCACCGATTCCTGACCCAGTCTATTTGTATCAATCGATTTGCCCGATGGTTTGATTTGCTGGGGCTGATAAAGGAGTGTCCATTTCGAATGTTGTAGCTTTTGTTAATCTGTCTTGTCGCCTCATAGTGCTCTTCGAGGGGTTTTCACTAATGAGACTCTCTCATTTCTCTCATCTCCCGGCGCCTTATGGTGCCTGTGAAGGTTTTCACCAATAAGACTCTCTCATTTCATGTCCCTCATCTTACATCGCCTCTCGGTGCCTGCGAAGGTTTTCACCGATAAGACTCTCGCATTTTATTTCTTTCGGGGAATCGGGGTGTTGTAGATACGACCCTCTCTTCTGGAGATTCCTTTGACCATCAATTCATTCCCAGTCTTACGATCCTCTTCTTTGCTGGGGATCGGTGTATTATTCTCGGCCTCATTTGCCTGACTCGACATCTCTTGAACATTGATCGGGAGGTCTTTTGGACGTTGATGTTGGTTTTGGTGTGGAGTTAAAGAAGGGCTATAAAAATGAAAATAATTTGATGGGTGATGTGCTACCACTTTTGGAATCAAACCTTTGTTGGAACTTAAAACATAACCTCTGCCCCAGTTTTCTTGCTTGGGGAATTTATTTTTTTACACTTATGTTGAGCTATGTGCGTTACGCACATTGTGCCTATTAAGCACATTATGTACACTATGCATCCTATATTTGCTATGATGCACACTATGACCGAGCCGTGAGGCGCCTACATATCCTCTTCGAGGAATCAGGTCAAACGTAGTTCCCACGGTTTTGTATTTTCTTATGATTTTATCTTCTTCGTTTTTTTTATTATTTTTTTTTCTTTTTATTTCCTTTCTTTTTCTCTCTTTTTTTTTCATGTCTTTTCCATTAGTGATTCCAAAAGAGGGGTATGAAAGAATTACTTAAGGCTCAAAGGGGGAAGCAAGGGTTAAAAGTGTTTGGATAGAAGAAAGAATTGCCTCCGTCATCTCATTATCCAATAAATGCCAAATACAAACAAATAAACCAAAAATTGCCGTAATTAAAGAAGTTACGCATAATATCTCTTGACTGCATCTGAATTGATAGCCATGTCGACACATCTACCTTCGACATCTGTCAAACACAAAGCACCGTTGGACAATACTCTGGTCACGATATAAGGCCCTTGCCAATTTGGGGCGAATTTGCCTTTTGCCTCGACCTGATGTGGGAGGATCTTCTTCAATACCTGCTGCCCTACTTCAAACTTCCTGGGGCGCACCTTCTTATTATATGTTCTTGCCATTCTCTTCTGGTACAGCTGACCATGGCACACTGCTGCCAATCTTTTCTCATCTATCAGGCTCAACTGTTCCAATCGAGCTTTGACCCATTCATCATCATTAATCCCGGCTTCAGCGACAATTCGGAGGGACGGAATTTCGACCTCCGCTGGTATTACGGCCTCAGTTCCATACACCAACAAATAAGGAGTTGTGCCTATGGAAGTTCGGACGGTAGTGCGGTAACCCAACAAAGCAAAGGGTAATCTCTCGTGCCATTGTCTGGACCCTTCCACCATTTTTCGCAGTATCTTCTTGATATTCTTATTGGCTGCTTCGACTGCTCCATTCGCCTTGGGACGATATGGGGTGGAATTGCGGTGTGTAATCTTGAATTGTTGGCATACCTCTCTCATCAAGCTGCTATTAAGATTCGCACCGTTATCCGTGATGATCACTTTTGGGATCCCAAATCTGCAGATGATATGGGAGTGAACAAAGTCCACCACTGCCTTCTTGGTTACTGATTTGAAGGTTTTAGCCTCAACCCATTTGGTGAAGTAATCAATGGTCACTAGAATGAACCTATGACCGTTGGATGCTGCCGGCTCGATGGGCCCAATGACATCCATGCCCCATGCCACAAACGGCCAGGGTGCTGACATCGTATGTAACTCTGTTGGCGGAGAATGAATCAAATCTCCATGTATCTGGCACTGATGGCATTTCCTCACAAAAGTGATACAGTCGTGTTCCATGGTGAGCCAATAACACCCTGTTCGAAGGATCTTTCTTGCCAATACATATCCGCTCATGTGTGGCCCACAAACTCCAGCATGTACCTCTGCCATAACCGTCGTTGCTTGACTGGCATCTATGCATCTCAACAATCCCAAATCCGGGGTCCTTTTGTACAATACTCCTCCACTGAGGAAGAAACCATTCGACAAACGCTGCAGGGCTCTTTTTTGGTCTCTAGAGGCATGTTCTGGATATATCCCCATTCTGAGGTATTCCTTGATATCATGAAACTAGGGTTCGCCATCTGCTTCTTCTTCTATGGCATTGCAGTAGGCATGCTGATCACGGACCTGGATGTGTAGAGGATCAACATACATTTTGTCAGGGTGGTGCAGCATTGATGCTAAGGTGGCCAAGGCATCCACAACCTCATTGTGAACTCTCGGGATGTGTTTGAACTTCACCGATCGAAATTGCTTGCTCAGATCATGCAAGCATTGTCGGTATGGTATGAGCTTTAGATCTCGTGTTTCCCATTCACCCTGAATTTGATGTACCAAGAGGTCCGAGTCTCCCAAGACCAAGACGTCTTGGACATCCATGTCAGCAGCCAAGCGCAGACCCAGAATGCAAGCCTCATACTCGGCCATATTGTTGGTGCAATAGAAGCGTAGTTGAGCCGTAACAGGATAATGCCGTCCTGTTTCAGAAATGAGTACTGCTCCTATTCCAACCCCTTTTGCGTTTGCAGCTCCATCGAAGAAAAGCTTCCAACCCGGTTCCTTAGGTAATTCCAACTCATTTGTATGCATCACCTCTTCGTCAGGAAAATACGTTCTTAAGGGCTCGTATTTTTCATCAACGGGATTCTCTGCCAAATGGTCTGCCAGCGCCTGGGCTTTCATGGCCGTCCTCGTCACATAGATGATATCAAACTCTGTGAGCAGAATTTGCCATTTTGCCAACCTTCCCGTGGGCATAGGTTTCTGAAAGATATACTTCAATGGGTCCAAACGGGATATGAGATAAGTAGTATACGAAGACAGGTAGTGCTTCAACTTCTGAGCTACCCAAGTTAGGGCGCAACATGTTTTCTCGAGTTGAGTGTACTTGACCTCATGTACTGTGAATTTCTTGCTAAGATAGTAGATGGCTTGCTCCTTCCTTCCTGTGTCATCATGTTGCCCCAATACACAACCAAATGAATTTTCCAAGACCGTCAGGTAAAGAATTAGGGGCTTCCCGGGCTTAGGCGGGACCAATACGGGTGGATTAGACAGATACCCTTTGATTTGGTCGAAAGCCTCCTGACACTCTGCCGTCCAACCTACCGCAGCATCCTTTCTCAGCAGCCGAAATATGGGCTCACAAGTTGTTGTGAGTTGAGCGATGAACCTGCTGATGTAATTGAGTCTACCCAGCAAACTCATTACCTCTGTTTTGTTCCTTGGCGGTGGCAAATCTCGGATGGATTCAATTTTGGATGGGTCTAACTCAATCCCCCGTCGACTGACGATGAATCCTAGCAACTTTCCTGATGGAACCCCGAATGCGCATTTGGCCGGGTTAAGCTTGATATCATACCTCCGGAGTCTTTGGAAAAATCTCCTTAGGTCTGCTACATGGTCCTCCTGACGCCAAGATTTGATGATCACATCATCGACGTACACCTCGATTTCCTTGTGTATCATGTCATGAAACACAGCAGTCATTGCTCGCATGTACGTTGCCCCGGCGTTCTTTAACCCGAACGGCATTACCCGATAGCAGTAGGTTCCCCATGGCGTAATAAACGCTGTCTTCTCAGCATCCTCTTCGTCCATTAGGATCTGATGATAACCCGCATAGCAATCCACAAAGGATCCGATCTCGCGCCCAGCGCAATTATCGATCAGGATATGAATGTTGGGTAACGGAAAATTGTCCTTGGGACTTGCTTTGTTGAGGTTGCGGTAGTCGACGCACACCCTGATTTTTCCATCCTTCTTTGGGACTGGTACCACATTGGCCAACCACTCGGGATATCGAGTGACCCGAATGACCTTTGCCTGCAACTGCTTAATCACCTCTTCTTTGATTTTTACACTCATTTCTGTTTTAAATTTCCTTAGTTTTTGCTTGACCGGAGGGTATGCCGGGTCAGTGGGCAATTTGTGAACCACTAAATTGGTGCTTAATCCAGGCATATCGTCATATGACCATGCAAAAACATCTTTGAATTCCATGAGGGTTTTGATCAATTCTTCTCTGACATTCGGCTCAATGTGGATGCTAATTTTGGTCTCTTGGACGTTATCAGCGTCTCCTAGATTCACAGCCTCGGTGTCATTTAGGTTAGGCTTGGGTTTCTCTTCAAATTGGCACAGTTCTCGGTTTATCTCTTCGAAGGCTTCCCCTTCGTCACATTCAGATTCATCGTCACAAACGACCTCTTGCATCATTGAGTCGGTTTCAGATTGATTTATTAGACTAGGTCGAAGATCCGCTGTGCATGCCATGTCATTAGAACCAGTAAAAAGAGAACTGTTCAGAAAGAAAAAGAACAAAACAAAATTAAAATGGGACAAAAGAAAAGAACTTCATTAAACTTGCGGGATAAAAGGGTTCACACTTTTACAAAAACGAAAGTAAAATTTGGATTACACCCTTGAATAATCCGGACAAAACAAAACACACAAAACATAAATCAAAGCCTACTACCAAGACTCCCCTCGGACAGGAAGAGGAGTAACTGTCCAATTGTTGGTCTTGGCCTCAGGCCCCACAAACTGTATCTCTGCTCTGCTAGAACCTTCTCCAGCTTCCACTATACTGACGTCCGCGAATAGCCTCCCAAAACTCAGATTCAGGTCTTCATTTATACCGATCAAAGGTCCTAGAATTTTTGGGACCGGTGACCCCTTGGCACTTGCTTTGACAAAAGACCTTGAGAGGCGTGGCACTGGTTTAGGCAGAAACCAGACCCTCTTCTTCATTTTTCGCGCTTGCTTCCTATCTGCTGCGGTTGGTTTGAACCCCAATCCGAAAGTTTCCAGATTTTTAGGAAGGGAGACAGGTTGGACAATCCCTTGAAGCTCGACTCCCAGGCCTTTTCCTGGCACAAATCCATTACCCAGCATTTCTGAGACCATCATGACTGTTGCGGCAGCTACCCTAGGGTGCGGGATGATTTCTCCTTCAGAAATTTTGTTGGCCGACCCTGTATCGAAAATCTGGTAGACCCAAGGACCTTTGTCATCAGCGGTCTCTATGAAAGGTACAATGGTTCCGCCCATGGTGCACGTTGTATCCTCGCCGTGTAACACGACCTCTTGTCTTTCCCACTCGAACTTCACCATCTGATGTAGGGTGGAAGGCACCGCTTTGGCTGCATGAATCCAGGGTCGTCCTAACAGCAGGTTATAAGAAACTGTGGCATCTAACACCTGGAATTCCATGGTAAACAGGACTGGACCAATGGTCAGTTCAAGTACAACATCCCCTACAGTGGCTGTTCCGTTTCCGTCAAACCCTCGGACACAGATGCTATTCTTGCGGATTCTTCCGCGGTCGATCTTTAACTGGTCCAGAGTGGATAATGGAAAAATATTGGCACTTGAGCCGTTATCCACCAATACTCGAGTTACCACCGAGTCTTCACATTTGACGGCTAGGTATAGAGATTTATTGTGCTATGTACCTTTCACCGGCAGGTCATCATCTGAGAATGTTACCCTGTTTACCTCGAAAATCTTGTTGGCAATGGTTTCCAGGTGGTTTACAGAAATCTCACTGGGCACATGAGCTTCGTTCAATATCTTCAGCAGGGCTCGACGATGCTCCTCAGAATGGATCAGTAACGACAACAGTGAGATCTGGGCCGGTGTTTTTCTCAGCTGTTCGACCACAGAATAGTCCTGTACTTTCATCTTCCTCAGGAACTCTTCAGCCTCTTCTTCGGACACAGGTTTCTTGGTTGCAACTGGGTTGGTTCTTCTTAGCTCCACCGGAGCAAAACATCGACCTGATCGAGTCAGCCCTTGCGCTTCACAACTGACTTCTTCCACCTGTTTTCCTTTGTACATCACCACCGCCTTTTCATATTTCCAAGGCACAGCCCTGCTGTCAATCATCGGCAGCTGGACCACAGGCTTTATGGTCACCCGTTCTCTACATACCCCTTTCAACACGACCGCCGGTGTGGGCGGGATCCCTGGTATTACCAACTTGCTTGGCTCGGGTTTGCTTGTTATGGCGGACGGGCTCTTTCCCAATATCACTACCGGCTTGACGCCTTCTCCCTGCGACTGTACACTCGTTCCTCCACTGGTTGAGACTTCTTTCGGGGCGGCTTGGATCATCATCACTGTTTGTGAGGGTTTTCTCAATTCTCCTCCCTCACACACCAACTCAATCATGTGAGTTTCGTGGTGCGCTGGCAGTGGGTTTTGGTTGATGTTAGGAGCCTCCGGTGTCTGGACCTCGATCTTATTGGTGTCAATAAGATCCTGTATGGCATGCCTTAATTTCCAGCACTTCTCGGTATCATGCCCGAGCATCCCTGAACAGTATTCACAACTGATTGATCGATCCAAGTTCTGAGGTGGGGGATTTGGTTCTCGAGTCTGGACAGGACTAACCAAACCCAATTGCCTCAGCTTGTGGAACAAAGCGGTGTAGGTTTCTCCCAACTCCGTGAAAGTTCTCTGCTTCCGCAACCTGTCATTCCTAGCATCTGGATTTCCCCGGAAGCCTGCCCCTGAAGGGTTTCTATACGCCCTCGGTGGAGGATAGGTGTTTTGTGGTGGTGCATATATGTTCTGGGGAGCCGGCGCGCGCCATTGTGGGCGAACCGGAGGCTGAGTGTATGCTTGGGCCTGGTGTACGGAACAATGTGGTTCTCGAGGTGGATAGAAATTTTGTGGTGGGTTGTATGGGTAGTTTGACCTGTAAGGTCTGGGTTGGTTGTAGTGCGGCCTGCCAGCCCTGGACCAACTGCCTGCCTCGATCGTGGCAACCTCTTCTTTCTTTCTTCTCAGCGCACCTCCCGTGCCGCTTTGAATAGCCTGGGTTGTGGCTTTGAGTGCCGAATAGTTCAAGATTTTGTCAGACCTCAGACCCTCTTCTATCATGACCCCTATCTTGACCACCTCGTTGAAAGATTTTCCAACTGTTGTCACCAAGTGACCAAAATAGGTTGGATCCAGTGTCTGCAAGAAATAGTCCACCATCTCTCCCTCTCTCATGGGAGGATCGACTCTAGCTGCTTGTTCTCTCCAGCGGAACCCGAACTCGCGAAAACTTTCCCCGGGTTTCTTCCCAGTTCTCAATAATGTGAGACGGTCAGGGACTATCTCGAGATTGTACTGGAAATGACCTGCAAAAGCCTGCGCCAGATCATCCCACGTGTACCACCTGCTGGAATCCTGCCTGGTATACCATTCTAGTGCAGATCCGCTCAGACTTTGGCCGAAATAAGCTATCAGCAGCTCATCCTTGCCGCCTGCCCCCCTCATTTTGCTACAGAATCCCCGCAAATGTGCCATGGGATCACCGTGCCCTTCATATAAATCAAACTTAGGCATCTTGAACCCAGCCGGGAGTTGGACGTCTGGGAAAGGGCACAGATCTTTGTATGCTACGCTGACTTGATTGCCCAGCCCGTGCAAGTTCCTGAAGGACTGCTCCAGGCTTTTGAACTTTCTCAATACTTCATCCTGTTCAGGGGCCTTAGCCGGCTTCTCAATCTCTGCCGGCACTTCCAAATGTGGATTGTAAGCCTGTGGTTCGGGGGCATGAAACGTAGGCTCGGGGGGGTAGTATTGTGTATCGTGAGCCTGAAACAATGGCTCACTGGTCGTTCTTTGCAAAGGGGCTGATGTTGGTCCCACAAAAATGGGAATATTGGGTGTTGGGAGAGGTTGATGGGGTGGTGGAGCTTGGGAATCATGAGGGCTTCTTTCTTGATGATAAAGGGGATTTGGGCGGCTTGTGGAAGGGCCAGAGTGAGGGTATTCCGGCATGTGCCCCAGTGTTTCAGGGCTCTTTTGTGTTTTGGCTATGGCTAGCTGCATTGCATTCATCTCTAGTCCCATCCTTTCAATCTTTTCCATCGCTTCTTTTAGCAACTGGCTCATCGGCCTCTCTTCCTCATTACTATTCTCTGAAGTAGTCATGCTGGTTGCTATCGGTCCCTTGGATCTGGTTTGATAGGAGTGTGCTGCCAGAGTTCTTTAACAACTAATTTGTTTGATTCAGACAACAACAAACTTTGTTAGCGTTAGAGTCTAACAGATTTGATCATAACACATAGAGGATGCAATGCACCTAGGCAGTTAACCGTTTCTACATGCTTTGCTTCAAACAACATGCGTCATCCCGGTTTGCTCATTCGTCCCCTTTTAAAGTACTTTGGGAAACCCTGTGTTTTATTTTATTTTCTTTTCTTTCATTATTAAAAGCGGTCGAATCTTATGGGGATTGCCTACGTATCACGTCCCCGCGTGAATCAGACCAGGCGTAGTTCTGCCTTAAAGTAAAGAAACACAAAATTCTTGTGAAATCGTTAAATTCATTCTCAAAATTTTGCTATTACAAATTACTTCAAGCAAGGAATAGCAATAGTACAGACTCCACAGTTCTTAACCCGTTTTGACTAAAAGAAAAGAAAACAACATATGGAAAAGCAACAAAGCCAAATAAACAAGACTCAACCAAAGATTAATTTTCCAACTTAGGGGCCCGCGAGGCATCATTCGGCCTTTCCGCGGCCCTTGGTGTGAGGTCCCTCTGCAGGCTTTTCAACTCATTCATGATTCGGTGGACGCAACCCATGATGGAAACAAGGAGGGTCTTCCGAGGCATTTGCTCGCATGCCAGGCATCTCATGTAGATGTAATGCCCAATCTCGTCGATCCTTCCTCGAATGTTGTCCCTTTCTGCGAACAAATGCCTTATCTGTCGGTTCTTCAACCCCAGTGTTTGCGCATTGTTGGCAAGCTGATCCTGGAATATCTCCATTTGTCTTTCCATTCTGGTCATTGCATCGTAACATCGCCTTCTGTCGGCTTGGGCATCTCGTGCTTGTTTGACGATCCGATCATGTAGAGTGGAGTTCGTCTCCCTTAATATTCCGACGCTCATTTCATAATCCCTTATGACCTGTTGCAAACGCTGCTTCCGGGCCATTGTGTACCTTGCCCATCTGACCTTCATCCTTGCTATGCAAGCTTCTGATTGTTCTAATTCTTCTTGGCTCTGGATGACCTGACTTCTCAAACTTGCTATCAATCTTTCGTCAGAGCGACGCTTCTGTCGGTCAACGTTACTCTTACTGGCTTGGTGAAGGCGGGCCTTCAAGATTTGGTTTTCTTGGGCTAGCTTGTTTCTTTCAGCCTGCTCCGAGGCGGCTTGCACATTGTTCTCAAATACAAGCCTTTCGACTTGTTGCTTTAGCTTCCCGATTTAAACCCGGTAACCTTCCTCCCTTTTTAACCATCCCCATTGCTCTTGTGAATCATCTGTGAAGTGTTGGACGTGGGCCCTTTTAGCAGGTCTTTGCCGAATCTGAAACCTTCTCTCGAACCAAGCGTCGTACTTTGGGTCTACCTCACCTTTAGCTAGTTCTCGCACCATGGTCTTGGGCTCCAAGAATCTACATTCATGCCACAGTTTTCTAATTTTCCCCTCGGGGAATATGACTCCCGGGCTTAATTCCATGGCATGCTTGCTCAGATCTTCATCAGTAGGGACTACTTGAAACCTGCCCAGTTGTCGTAATACCCGATGAGGGGCATATGGCTGGATGCTGCGAAGCCCCATTAAGAGAACATGACATTCTTCAGCCGACATGTAGATCACCTCAGTATCAGTCAACCAACCGAATGCCCATTCAATTTGGTCAGCTGTTGTTGACCTTAACCGTGTAAACCATGCTTCGACACCTTCAGGAAATCTGGCGCCTGTCATGCGCTTCTTGAATCCGCTGATACAATTCCTCTCGGTCAACCCGTGGTTCATGTATCCTACTCGGTGATGGAGATGTTCCTGCATCCATAGCTGAAGTAACAGGTTGCAACCTTGGAAGAACTTGCCTCCTTCTCGGCATATAGTCAGAGCCCGGTAGATTTCGGACAAAATCAAAGGAACCACAGTACTATTGGTTCTTTTGATTGCCACGTCGGCCATCCCTACCAGACCTATCTCTATCTTTTTATCCTTCCTTGGACAGACCATGACTCCCAAGAATGCTGTGATGAAAGCCAAAGTACGTCTTGCTTCCCATTTGTTTCTGTTCCCGCCGTAAGTTAGCCCAAGGTTCGGTTCCTCGAAACCCTGCGGGGTTCCGTACCGCTGATACAAGAAATGGAGATCACAATATCCTCTCGATAAATCGTCATGTTGTACCTTCCGACTAATGCTTAGTAGATCCAGAAACGCATGCGGAGACACTGGCCTTGGCGAAAGCAAATATTGCCCTCTTAACCTCTCATTCAATCCCGCATATCCGGCGACTTCCTCAAGTGTTGGTGAAAGTTCAAAGTCAACAAAACGGAATACATTGCGGGTTGGGTCCCAAAATGGTATTAGAGCTTCAAGAATATCTGTCCTTGGCCTAACGCCCAACAAATTTACAAAACCTCCCAATATTCTTCCTACTACCTCTTTGCTATTGGCTTCCAAATCATTCCACCACATGTGGAGTTGTAGGGGGACCTCGCTGAGGGCCGAGAATGGTTCATTTTGCTCTGTGCTCATCCTGCACATTTATTAAGGTGACCTTTTAGGCGAAAACAGAAACCTTTATTTTGACTCTAAACAAAAATCTTGGAAAACAAAACAAACAGTATATGTATTTATATACATGTGTGTACATATATGCTTTATGGTATATCATTATTGGTAAAATGGAAAGGGGAGTTGGACCCGATGAGGGTTGCCTACGTATCTCACATCCGGTGAGAATCAAACCCGCGTAGTTCGGGCGAATAAACTATTTTTGAGAATGTTTTTCAATTTTTATATTGAAACAAACTGGGTTTCACAGGTCTGAAGATGACCTACAACTGAAAAAAATAAATAAATAAAAATAAAATCAAACAACACACATATTCTAATTAAAAGATTTACAAACTCCAACAACAGATGATCAGCTCCCTTTCTCCGTTTGACAAATGCAACCAAACGGTTATTTTTGCAAATGTGGCCTCTTCCAAATTCATATGAATTTTGAGGTCGGGGAGGATTATTCTGGCACTTTACAAACTTGTCCATTCTTTTACAAAAATAACCTTTCGACAACTGAAAGATACTCTAAGGCTATTTCGGCAAGAACGGTTTAAGACGCGGCCGAAGCTGGCTCGGCTTATTATGACAAAATTCGAACGGTATTCACCTGACCGTTGACTCTTTGTTTTTTTTTTTCAAATTGCGGTAAAACGTAGTGTTGCAAACACGGCCCTTCAGTGCCTCGGGGACGAAGATGTTTTAAGGCTGTGTGGGTCAACTGGACCAAAAATCCTAAAAAATGACCCAAAGGTGGCTGTTTATGCAAAGTCAGCCTTCCGGCGTCCCTTTCGGGAACATTCGGCTATGTCAAAATTAAAATTTGACATATATTTTTTATTTATTTGATTTTGGCGTTTTTAGCAAAAGGTGGGGTTGGACCCGATGAGGGTTGCCTACGTATCTCACATCCGGTGAGAATCAAACCCGCGTAGTTCGGGCAAAAGAACTACTTAAAAAGAAGAAATGAAGTATATTTTTTGGATTTTTGATTAATCTTTTTTTTTTTGAAAGAAATATTTCTAAGATATATTTTTGAATTTCATTTGCTTTTTTCTTTTATTCTAAAGAAGAAAAATATATTTTTTGGAATTTTACCTTTAATAACAGAAACGCTCTAAAATGTTTTTTTTTTTGAATTTTGAATTCCCTTTCAATTTTGAAAGAAGAATCAAAATATTCTCGGATTTTTTTATTTTTTATTTTTTTTATTTAATTTTTTTTTTAAAAAAAAACAATTGAAAAGACTTTCTAAAGAAGTCAATAATGGAAAATATTTTTGGATTATTTGTTTTGAGAATTGGGATTCTAACAACTTTTGGCAAGACAATTGTTCTTGCAACAGATAAAGATATATATAAATTTTTTGGAAAATAAGAAAAACTTTTTGGATTTTATATATATATATATATATATATATACTTGCGACAGATAATGAAAGACTCCTTTTATTTTTTCTTTTATATATTTTTTTTGCATTTTCATAAGCAAATAAATAAAAAAAAACCATTTTTTTATTTTTTAAAATAAGACTCTTTTTCATTTTCTTTTTAATGGCAAGACAAACTATATATCTTTTCTCCTTTTTTTTTTTTGAAAAACAAAACAGAGCGACGAACCTTTTTTTTTCCTTTGCTTTTAATAAAGCAAACTAACACATTTTTTTTTATTTTCTCAAAATTTCGGCAGAGTTTCGACACTACTTGGACATTTGTTTTTTTTTTCTAACAATAAGTAGTTATATCTCTACACTGTTATTTTCTCTTCTTTTCCACTATTTTCTAATTTGTGGATAATGATGAAAACATACACAATCTTTTTTTTTCGAATTTTCAATGTTTTTTTTATTATATATATACATATATATTTTATTTTTTATATCTATTATATTTTCAAAAATGTGGCATGGGGGACATAGGGAATTTCAAGACTTCTTGGATTCCGCAAATGTTCCCCATGTGCTTTTCCCAAAAATGAAGCGTGGGGGACATAGAGAATTCCAAGACTTCTTGGATTCCACAAATGTTCCCCATGCTTTGATTAAAATAACAACATGCTGGTAATGACCAAATGACTCATTCGCCCTTGACTAAATACAACATGTAGCACATAGGATGCCAAAAGCTGGTCTATTATTTTCAGGTTGCTTGTCCTAGACGGACCCAACCCCTGTGTTGAGTCCCCTAAGTCAAATGCACATGATGCAAATAAACGTTCCTACTAGGGATCCGGCATGTGGCTTTGTTATACTAGGTTCAGAACCTGGGTGTTTGTTCTAGACCTGGCTTACCCGAGCGGACAGCTCGAGCCGAGGGGGGGCAGCGTACCGGGAATACAGAAGCTTCACCGGCTTAGCAACTTATCCGAACCTCGTTCTAAATTGGGATTTGACACTATACAGAAAAGAAGTCATACGAAGTACGCCCTTCTTCATGATTTAGAAGACTCAGAAAGTATAGGGGTTTCGGCACAGTTTATATACAGTTCACGTAATATCAAAGCAGTAAAAGCAGCATTTAGCACATTAGGCTCAAACATGTAAAAATCAGATGATAAATAAAGCCAAATAATAACAATTATTTTAAGCTCGAATTCTTAACCCTGAACCAGTGGTTCTGGCCCGTTGTTCCCCAGCAGAGTCGCCAGAGCTGTCACACCTCCTTTTTCCGCGCCCGGGAGGACGCAGGGGGAGTTTTTTCCAATTAAAGGACAATCGAAACGGGATTGGTTTAATTATTTCAGAGTCGCCACTTGGGAGATTTAGGGTGTCCCAAGTCACCAATTTTAATCCCGAATCGAGGAAAATAATGACTCTATATTATAGTCTGCGTACCAGAAATCCGGATAAGGAATTCTGTTAACCCGGGAGAAGGTGTTAGGCATTCCCGAGTTCCGTGGTTCTAGCACGGTCGCTCAATTGTTATATTCGGCTTGATTATCTGATTTTTATACAAGTATGAACTTATGTGCAAATTTTAACTTTTAACCGCTTTATTATTATTGTTTTTACAAGAATGTGAACATCGCTTAAAACACGTCTTTGGACTGCGTCACATGAAATGCACCCACAATCCGGAACGCATTTTATTTGATGTTTTGAGATTTGGCTTTGGGTCGCATGAAATGCACACCCGAGCTTAAGAAAGTAAATTATTAAACACGCGCCTAAAGAGACTATCGCGTTATTATTTTGCGGAGGCCGTGAAATTCGCTAAACGACCCTCCTGAATTCTAAGTAATTTTAAACAAGTATTTACTGAGGGCCCCGCAATTTGTGTTTTTATTCGGCGAGGCTCATCTCATTCTTATTTTTTAAAAGGAATTTGCAACGTCATGGAAATGCATCTCATACCACGTCACAGTCAATGTACCCGTGATTAAAGACACATTTCGATTTCGTTGAGATTTGGATTTGGGTCACATAAATGTGCACCCGAGTTTAGGGAGTTAACATTATTAAAGGCGCGCCTAAAGCAACTAGCGCATTATTATTTTTGGTAGGGCCGCGAAATTTGCTAAACGGCCCGTCCCAGAATCTAAGTATTTAATACACATATTTTGTGAAGGCTTCGCAAGGTGTACATTTTTATTTGGCGAAGCTAGTCTCGTTTTTTATTTATTTATTTATTTATTATTATTTTTTTTATTTATTATTTTTTAAAAGGATGTCATTTCTACGCCTTTAACAATACTAAACCTTACGGCTTCTTTACAACTAAAATCTCATAACTTGTCAAAAAATTAATAAACTGAGTTTAGCGAATGAGTGTTTCGGTAGTAGTAACAACAAGTACTAATGTTAATTTTGTCCGAACGAACTAAGCAAAGGACCACGAACAAATTAATGTCAAACTCGTGTCATAGAACAACTAGCCTAACTTAATTAAATGACATCAAATAAACAAGAATAACATAACATGAAAATGAACCAAAGTGCAGACAATGAAACACAGGCAGAAAATTTCCATACCAATTTTTATATTACATCTCACACATTCCACGTAAAGTTTATTTATCTAATACATCGAGGTTTACTGACCTTTGCACCTCGACAACCTCAGAACGACAAACACGATTCCGACGGAACTCAAACCGGACCTCACTCGACGAGGAATAATGATGAAAACCCCGGAACAAACTCGACGAACCGGACCTCGACTCAACTTTTGGACTTTGGACTGGAACATGACTTCAACTCGACCTCACTGACGGACTGTTTGGTCGACGACTGTGGGATCAACGGGCAGTGTTTAATGGCCGGAGGCGTCGCTGGACATGGGGACGACGAACAGCAGTGGTCGTCGGGGCAGTGGTCGAGGGCTGGATTATGGTGGTTTGGACAGTAGGGTGATGGTGTTTCGACGTGAGGGAGTCGATGGGGGAGCTGGTCGCGACTGGACAGGGATGACGGGGAGCAGCTGTGGGGGGGGGGGCTAGTTGCGATAGTAATGGTCGAGGGCTATGGAGGTCGTGACTGGTTTTGGACGTGAGGGAGTGGTCGTTTGGTAATGGGTGATTGCTGGTTGGAGGTGGGTCACGATGGTTGGACAGTGACGACGAGGGAGTCGGGGAGCTGGTTGTTTGGACGTGGTGTTTGGGTGCGACAGTAGGGGTGGTGGTCGACGATGGCGGAGTTGGTCCGTGAGGGTGTCGGAAGGGATGGAGGGAACTCGTTTTGTCCCGTTTCTTGTTGGTTTTACAGTAGGGTTTGTTAGGCGTTGAGGAGGATGACGGGGTGGTGTTTGGGAGGAGGTGTTGGGCAGAGGTCGACGAGACTGGGGCTGTGACGGGGGGTGGGACTGACTTGTCGTGTTTTCCGGCGTTCGTTTGGACAGTGGTGGTTATGGGCGATGGAGGAGTTGACGGACAGGTTTGTTAGAGGTTGACGACGAGCGATGGCGGGTGCTTGGGGGTGCGACTGGTTTCCTAGGGCTTTCTCTTCTTCTTCTTTGTGGAGGAGAAGATGAACAGTGAGCAAAAACCAATTTTCCCGTTTTTTGTTTTTTTTTTCTGACCAAAAGTCCAAAGTTTTTTTTCCCTTTCAAAGTTTTGTCCGTGTATTTGTATAGTCTCTGCCCAGAAAAATGAGCCCCACGCGTGGTGGGGTTCGAGGCTTATGTTCCCCACGCGCGGTGGGGTTCCCCATGTGTCCTGGACACGGTTTATTATGGGCTAGGTCCGAAATTAGGCCTAAAACCGGGTAGTTTGAACCCGAATATTATTCTTTTGCCCGGACCCGAGAAATAGGAAAACGTTGCTTAACTAGTCCTATGTAAGCAAAATAACTACCAAAAATAAGACTAGTATTCAAACAAAACTATATATTTTTTAAATATTTTTTCAAGATTTAAAATAGCTACAAAAATATTAATAAAACTATTTTTGTAATTTTCGTTTTTTTTAAATATTAAGATAAAATATGAAGTAATGTTTTTTTTGTATTTTTCAAAGTTAAAATGACTATAGAATATTAATAAAACTATTTTTTTTTGTAATTTTCGTTCTTTAATAAAGACAAAAATATGAAGTAATATTTTTGTATTTTTCAAAATTATAATGACTGCAAACATTAATAGAACAAAATTTTTTGTAATTTTCGAATTTATATAAAGTACCAAAATAAATTACAATTTTTGTATTTTTCAAAATTATAATGACTGCAAACATTAATAGAACTATATTTTTTAGTAATTTTTGAATTTATATAAAGTACCAAAATAAAGTACAATTTTTTGTATTTTTTCCACGTTTATGAGAAATGCATAAACTAAAATTTATATATGTATTTTTTTGTGATTTTTTTTCTTTTTGCAACGAAATAAAGTAAAAATAGTTAAAATGGCTATATTAGACCCAATTTCACATATTCACGCTAAAAATGTGAAAAATCTCGGGGAGGGTCAAAAATCACGTGCTTACAACGCTCACCCCCGAATATAGGAGGATGAAGTCTAGTCCATCTATCCAATAACTTTTGCGGGTCACCATCCGCAGCTGATTTGGGCTCGAGCACCACTGTAGCAACTGGTTGAGCCCCATATATGGGTAGTGCACCCGGAGTCTGATACACTGCAGTTGCGTGACCAGGAGCCTGAGCAGTAGGGGTCTATGCTCCCCCTACTGCTTGTGATGTAGCTAGATCTGCTGGAAATAAACCAGCCTGAATCATGATGTCTATGAACCGCAGCATACGGCCCATGACCTCCTAGAAACCCGGTGCTGTCATAAAGTCCGCTGGGGTAGGCTCGGCTGTGGGCACCTCGCCCTGCTCCTCAATGATGGGATCTCCCGTAGGATCTGCTGGTGGTGCCACTGGGATAGCTCTAGGACACCCTCGTCCCCTACCTCGGGCCGGTGCCCTCCCTCGGCCTCTTTCTCTAGCAACGGGGGGAGCTACTTCTCCCGGGTCTGGAACATTAGTCGTGCGTGTCCTCACCATCTGTGAGAGAATAGAAGAGGGAAATTTAGTATACCAACCACTGCACGATTGGAAATGAATAAATTGTAGTTTCCTAACACCCTATAGCCTCTCGAAGATAAATACAGACATCTCCATACCGATTCGCAAGACTCTATCAGGTTTGCCCATGACTTGTGAGACCTACGTGAACCTAGTGCTCTGATACCATGTTGCCACGACCTATTTCCATGATAGGTCATGATGGCACCCAACACCATTGTCGGGCAAGCCAACGCGGAAATATAAATAATTCTCATTTTACTTTTACCAAAATAATTGTAGCAATTTCTTAAGTTAAAGTTAAAACAAGTAATAACCACTAATGTACCAAAATAATTATACAAATTACCAAAAGAATAATCTACCAATATGTGTGCCAAAACCTAGTGTCACAAGTTATGGGCAACTAGTAGAATATACAAAAGAATAATTCTATCCTACTGTCTAAAATAGAATAGACAGCAAAACTAAATAAAGAGAGATTCCATCAAGTTACTGAACGACACAAGAATGGAGCAGCTCACCGTGGAGGTCTCAGAATATGTTCAGGGATGCGCACCAGACTGGTAGCCAGATGTATCTGCCTCAGATCCTGTACAATTAAGTACAGAAGTGTAGTATGAGTACATAAACAATATGTACCAAGTAAGTATCCTGTCTAATCTCGAAAAAATAGAGACGAGAAGTCGACTTGACACTTACTAGGGTCAAATAATATGAGAGATGAATTATACTGAGCATGGATAAAACAAATAATTAGCAGTGTATAGCAATAACTAATAGGTCCTCTCTTAGATAATGTCACAGCTGGCAACTTCCATTCCAGGACAAATAATAAACTCAAGTCATAGAAAAATACTGAGTAAAACATGTGCAAGTAATGCCAAGGTCGTATGGCCCGATCCAACATAAAAGTAAATTGTGCACTGCCGAGGGCCGAATGGCACGAACCATAGATGCATCATTTTCCCCGCTTGCGAATCAACCATGCGACGCGGTTAAATGTAATTAAACACAGCAACAAGCAGACACGAACATATAACTGGGGAGCAATTACTCACTGAATTATCAACACTCTTTTAAAAAGGCCAAGAAATATCATGTTCCTCTTAACTAGTCTCATTTATCATAATCACCATGATTTAAACAATCCAAATTAAACATAGAGTTACAAGAATACCACATAAAGCATGCTTTTGGGTCCTAAACTACCCGGAAACAACATAATAGTAGCTACACATAGACTCTCATCACCTAGTGCATACGTAGCCCCCACAATTAATGGCAAATTATTAGATTACATTACCTATGGGGATAATTCCCTCTTAAAAGATTAGATAGGAGACTCACCTCGATCCAAAGCGTACTTCCAATACCAAGAACGAGCTCAAACTCTCAATTTGGAACCGAATCATCCAAAACTAGATAAACGAGGTAGGAACTAGTCATTACAAGCTCCCAAGATCGCATTCTAACTATTTAAACAATTTCCCACCCTTAAACACAAGTTTCCTAAAATCCGACCTCGGGCCCACATGCCCGAATTCCGAAATTTTTCGAAGAAAGTTGTTCTTTATAACCTAAGGATCAATAATATATGATTTCTACTTCATTTCATAACCAATTCCGTGGTAAAATCTAAGTTTTATCAAAACCCTAGGTTTTGCTCTAATCCCTTAATTTTTCCTAATGTTTATGTATTAATATACCCAAAAATCAAGTATTAAACTTAGAAATAACGGGGATGAACTTACCTCAAGATGCTAGGTGGAAATCTACTCTCAAGAGCTCCAAAATCGCCCAATACACGAGTGCAAAATGGGCAAAATGACTTAAGCCTGTACCAAGAATGAGCTCAAACTCTCAATTTGGAGGCCAACAATCCAAAACTAGATAAACGAGGTAGGAACTAGTCAATACAAGCTCCCAATATCGCATTCTAACTATTTAAGCAATTTCCCACCCTTAAAAACAAGTTTCCTAAAATCCGACCCCGGGCCCACGTGCCCAGATTCCGAAATTTTTCGAAGAAAGTTGTTCTTTATAACCAGGATCAATATTATATGCTTTCTACTTCATTTCATAACCAATTCCGTGGTAAAATCTAAGTTTTATCAAAACCCTAGGTCTTGCTCTAATCCCTTGATTTTTTCTAATCTTTATGTGTTAATCTCCCCAAAACTCAAGTATTAAACTTAGAAATAAGGGGGATGAACTTACCTCAAGATGATAGGTGGAAATCTTCTCTCAAGAGCTCCAAAATCGCCCAATACACGAGTGAAAAATGGGAAAAATGACTGGAGCCCGTATTAAACGAAGCTCACTACTTCAGTGATTTCCGCATTTGCGGTCCCGCTTCTGCGAGAAAGAGGCTGCATCTGCGGAATTGGCCAAGTGGGCTGGGACCACTTCTGCAGTCTTGAAGCTGCTTCTGCGATTTTGGGCCTGGTCTGCCTTGACCACATCTGCGACAAGATGACCGCTTGTACGGTCTTGCACCTGCGGCTGACCAAGTGCAGGTGCGGTTATGACAGAAACCAGAAGCTTCAACTTTTCTCAACTTTTCCAACTTCACTCGAGCCTCGTCTGATTGGTGCTCGGGGCTCCCAGGCCCCGCCTGAACATACAGACAAGTTTGAAATCATGAAATGAACCCGCTCGAACCTTTGAAACGCCTGAAACAATGCTAAATCTACGATTCACCCCCTAAAACCAATTAAATCAAACTTGTGAACTTCAAGTTCTTAAATTCACTTCGAACGTATTGAAACGTACTTATACTACTCGGATTGACACCAAATTTTGCGGGAAGGTCTTAAATGTTATCTTGGACCTGTACTAGGCTCCGAAACCAACATGAGAGCCAGATACCAACCTGATCAATCATTATTTAGTTTCTTTAAATCCTTAGAATTTTAGTTTAAGAATTTCTAATAAAAATTCATTACTCAGTCTAGGGACTGTGGAGTTCGATTCTAGACATACGCCCAGGTCCCATATTTTCTTATGGACCCTCCGGAACCGTCAAAATACTTATCCGGGTCTGTTTGCTAAAAATGTTGAGCAAACTCAAACTTAGCATTTTAAGAAAATCTTAAGAAATCAAATGAGCATATTTCAACCCAAATACTTCCAAATCCCGAACCAACCATCCCGGTAGGTTGTAAATTAGTTAAAGAAAGCATGGGAAGTTTTATTTAGTAGAACGAGGTTCTAAAAAGCAAAACAACCAGTCGGGTCATTACAGAGAGATCCCCAGCATGTATATTGAGGATACTAAGAGATCCTCGGGATACCAAGAGATCCCTAGCATATATTGAGGATACCAAGAAATCTTTGGGATACTAGGATATCCCTTAGCATATAGTGAGGATACCAAGAGATTCTCAGGATACCGAGAGATCCCCGGCTGTTATTTCTGTGTGAGCTATATTCCTTTCCGTGATTATCTTGTCTCTATTATATTTGATGTTGTTCTTCCTATCATGTGTTATTTCCTATAGTTGCACTTAATTATACTGTTTCATTCTCTACTGTTATACCTTGTATTTTATTTAACCTCAGTAGGGCCCTAACCTTCTTCGTCCCTACCCGACCGAGGATAGGCTTGGCACTTAATGAGTACCACTGTGGTGTACTCATGCCCTTTATACACATGTTTTTCATGTGCAGATCCAGGTACTTCCACTCAAACTTATCACGCTTGAGATGAGGCGCTTGTAGAGACTCCGAGGTATATCTGCCACGTCCGCAGACCGAAGAGTCCCTTTCTACTCTCCCCTTTTGTATTAGCCCTTCTGTACTTTCAAATATTTGTTAGATATTCCAAATTTTAGGAAATGTTATTAGTTTCGAGAGTTGTTATGGTGTATGTCGAGCGTCATTTTAAACACTGTTTTATTTCACTATTTCGGTTTTTAATTATTTCTTCCGCAATTTTATTTGTTTTTTCGCATTGTTAGGCTTACCTAGTCGTATAGATTAGGTGCCATCATGATGGTTCACGAAGGGCGAATCGGGGTCGTGACAAGTTGGTATCAGAGCTATAGGTTCATAGGAGTCAGGAATCACAAGTCGGTTTATTTGAGTCTCACGGATCGGTACGGAGATGTCTGTACTTATCTACGAGAGGCTATGTAACTGTTAGGAAAATTCCACTTCATTTGATTTGCTTGTCGTGCAAGATTTTGATGTCACAATTCTAAACTTTTGTCCTCTATTCTCTCATAGATGGTGAGGACACATGCTACCCGAGATGATCAAGCACCCGCGCCCTCTACTATAGCAGTCAAAGGTCGGGGCCGGGGTAGAAGTCAAGGACGTGCATGTGGTACAACCAGAGCACCCACGCGAGCTACTACCGAGGTACCACCAGCAGTTCCAGCCAGAGTCCAAACACCTATCACGCCTATTGCTACTACTACTCTAGTACTTCAAGAGACTCTTGCGCAGATCATGAGTATGTGCACTACTCTGGCTCAGGCAGGGTTGCTTCCCCTTGTTGCAGCTACATCTCAGGTCGGGGGAGGAGCATAGACTCCCTCCACCCACACTCCTGAGCAGCGAGTGCATGTTGATCAGGTTCCATAGATTATTCTTATACAGTATATAGTCCCAGGTCAGCCCGAGGACAGGGCAGCAACTTCAGAGGATGAGCAGCGGAGACTTGACAGGTTCAAGAAGTATGATCCTTTGGTATTCAGTGGGTTAGCATCAGATGATGCCTTGGAATTTCTGGAGGAGTGTCACCGTATCCTCCGCATTATGGGTATATCAGTATCAAGTGGGGTTTCTTTCACTGCCTTCCAGTTTTGCGGAGCCGCCTATGAGTGGTGGCGTACCTACGAGTTAGATAGTCCGGATAAGGCAGCTTCACTAACTTGGACTCGTTTTTCAGATATGTTCCTGAGGGAGTTTGTTCCTCAGAGCCTTAGAGACGCATGGTGCACAAAGTTTGATCATTTGCGCCAGGGTACTATAACTGTCTCAAAGTATGCTATCTGTTACACTAGCTTGGCTAGACACACCCGAGCCTTGGTTTCTACTGTTCGCGAGAGGGTTCGCTAGTTTATTGAGGGGCTTATTCCCAACATCAGGTCTAGCATGGCTCGTGAGTTGGAGATGGATATTTCTTATCCGCAGGTGGTGAGCATTTCTAGGAGGATTGAAGGTATGCATGCTAGGGAGAGAGAGGAGAGGGAGGCCAAGAGGTCTCGAGAGTCGGGCCATTATTCTGGTGCCTATGCCCCAACTGCAGGTCGTCATGGTAGGGTTTATATGAGTCACCCCATTCATTCAGCTCGTCTAGTAGCCAGTGGTATTCCAGCTCCTCCTAGGCCTCATGAGCCTTATTATGCACCTCCAATATCTAGTGTGCTTCCTGCGCGAGGTGCTTTCAGAGGTCTGTCCAGCAGACCTGGCTTGAGCTAGTCACAACCGCTATGTCCTCCTAGAGCTTGTTTTGAGTGTGGTGACACACGCCATGTGGTAAGGGATTGCCCTAGACTTGGGAGGAGTGCACCGCCACAAACTTTTCAACTACAGCGTACCCCGCAGAGTTCTCATGCTATGGTTACAGCTCCAGTTGCTACCCTACCTGCCCAGCCAGCTAGAGGTGGAGGTCGGGGAGGTAGAGGTCGCCCTAGAGGGAGAGGCCAAGACCAATACTATGCCCTTCCTTCCCGTACCGAGGCTGTTGCCTCTAATTCTATCATCACAGGTATTATACTGGTTTGTCATAGAGATACATCAGTTCTATTTGATCCAGGCTCCACTTATTCTTATATGTCTTCTTATTTTGCTCCGCATTTGGGTGTATCTCGGGATTCATTGAGTTCCCCCGTTTATGTTTCTATTCTTGTGGGAGATTCGCTTGTTGTGGACCGTGTTTATCAGTCATGTTTGGTTGCTCTTAGTGGTTTTGAGACCAGATCCGATTTATTGTTGCTCGGTATGGTTGATTTTGGTATTATCTTAGGCATGGACTGGTTGTCTCCCCATTATGCTATTCTTGATTGTCACGCCAAAATTGTGACGCTGGCTTTGCCAAGTGTACCGCGTATTGAGTGGAGGGGTGCTTTAGATCACAATCCTGGTAGAGTTATTTCTTTCCTTAAGGCTCAGCGAATGGTTGAGAAGGGGTGTGACGCGTATCTAGCTTATGTAAGAGATGTCAGTATTGATACCCCTTATGTTGATTCAGTCCCAGTAGTACGAGACTTTTCTAATATGTTTCTAGCTGACCTTCTGGTCATGCTGCCTGATAGAGATATTGATTTTGGCATTGATCTGTTGCTGAACACTCAGCCCATATCTATTCCTCCATATCGTATGGCTCCTCCAGAGTTGAAGGAGTTGAAGGACCAGTTATAGGAATTACTTGATAAGGGTTTTATTAATCCCAGTGTATCACCTTGGGGTGCTCCTGTCTTGTTTGTGAAGAAGAAGGTTGGTTCTATGCGTATGTGCATTTATTATCGCCAGTTGAACAAAGTTACAGTGAAGAACCATTATCCTTTGCCATGTATTAATGATCTGTTTGACCAGCTTCAGGGCGCATGAGTATTTTCTAAGATTGACTTGCGTTCAGGGTACCATCAGTTGAAGATTTGGGAGCCAGATATCCCGAAAACTGCTTTCAGGACTCGGTATGGTCATTACAAGTTCCTTGTTATGTCATTTGGGCTGACCAATGCCCCAGCAGCCTTTATGCATTTGATGATCAGTGTGTTCCGTCCATATCTTGACTCGTTCATCATTGTCTTTATTGATGATATTCTGGTATATTCCTGGAGTCGGGAAGATCATGAGCAGCACCTGAGGATAGTGCTTCAGACTTTGAGTGGGAAGAAGTTATATTCTAAGTTCTCGAAATGTGAGTTTTGGTTGGATTCCATGGCATTCTTGGGTCACGTGGTTTCTAGTGAGGGGATAAAGGTGGATCCGAAGAAAGTGAAAGCAATACAGAGTTGGCCCAGACCATCCTCAGCTACAAAGATCTGCAGTTTTCTTGGCTTGGCGGGTTACTACCATCGTTTTCTGGAAGGGTTTTCATCAATTATAGCCTCTATGACCAGGCTGACCCAGAAGGTGCTCCATTCCAGTGGACGGAAGAGTGTGAGGCGAGCTTCAGAATCTCAAGACAACTTTGACTACAGCCCCAGTTTTGATAGTGCCTATAGATTCGAGGTCTTATACTATCTATTTTGATGCCTCGAGGATTGGCCTTGTAGCGGTATGGATACATGACGGTAGGGTGATTGCCTACACATCCAGACAATTGAAAGTACATGAGAAGAATTATCCTGTCCACGATCTCGAGTTAGCTTCTATTGTTCACACCTTAAAGATCTGGCGCCATTATTTGTATGGTGTTCCTTGTGAGATTTATACTGATTATCAGAGCTTGCAGCACCTGTTTAAGCAAAAGGATCTTAATTTGTGCCAGAAGAGGTGGTTAGAGTAGCTAAAGGACTATGATATCACTATTTTGTATCACTCAGGAAAGGCCAATGTGGTGGACAATGCTTTGAGTTACCGAGCAGAGAGTATGGAGAGTTTTGCTTATTTACCAGAAGCGGAGAGGCCCATGGCGATGGATGTTCAGGCCTTAGCCAGTCAATTTGTGAGATTGGATCTTTCGGAGCCCAGACGGGTTTTAGCTTGCGTGGTTTCTCGGTCTTCCTTACTTGATCGTATTAGGGAGCCGCAGTATGATGACCCTCATTTGCTTGTCCTCAAGGACAAGGTTCAGTACGGTGATGCCAGGGAAGTGACTATTGGTGACGATGGGATATTAAAGATGCAGGGTCGGATTTGTGTACCCAATGTTGATGGGCTTCGAGAGTTGATTCTGGAGGAGGCCCATAGTTCGCGGTATTCCATCCATCAGGGTGCCATGAAGATGTATCAAGATTTGAGACAACACTATTGGTGGAGGTGGATGAAGAAAGATATAGTTGGATTTGTAGCTCGGTGCCTCAACTGTCAGCAGGTGAAGTGTGAGCACCAGAGATCGGGTGGGTTGCTTCAGCAGATAGAGATTCCGGAGTGGAAGTAGGAGCAGATCACCATGGACTTCGTAGTTGGGCTCCCATGGATTTTGAGAAAGTTTGATGCTATTTGGGTGATTATGGATAGGCTGACCAAGTTCGCACACTTCATTCCTATGTGTACTACTTATACTTCAAAGCGGTTGGCGGAGATTTCTATCCGGGAGATTGTTCGTCTGCATGGCATCGCAGTTTCCATCATTTCAGATAGGGGTACTCAGTTTCCATCTCAGTTTTTGAGGGCCGTACAACATGAGTTGGGTACTCAGGTGAGGTTGAGTACAACATTTCACCCTCAGACAGACGGACAATCTGAGCGCGCTATTCAGATTCTTGAGGATATGCTCCATGCGTATGTGATTGAGTTTGGAGGGTCTTGGGATTAGTTCTTTCCATTGGCGGAGTTTGCCTACAACAACAGCTATCTATCCAGCATTCAGATGGCACCGTATGAGGTTTTATATGGTAGGCGGTGTAGATCCCTGGTGGGTTGGTTTGAGCTAGGTGAGGCTAGATTATTGGGCACAGTCTTGGTTCAGGATGCTTTGGAGAAGGTTAAGGTGATTCAGGATAGACTATGCACAACCCAGTCCAAGCAGAAAAGTTACGCGGCCCGGAAGGTTCGTGATGTTTCATATATGGTTGGAGAGCGGATCTTGCTTCGGGTTTGGCCTATGAAGGGCGTTATGAGATTTGGGAAGAAGGGGAAGTTGAGTCTGAGGTTTATTGGCCCTTTTGAGATATTGAGGCGTGTTGGGGAGGTTGCTTATGAGCTTGCCTTACCTCCCAGCTTGGCAGGAGTTCATCCGGTATTTCATGTTTCGATGCTCCGGAGGTATCATGGCGATCCGTCGCACGTGTTGGATTATAGTTTAGTTCGGTTGGACAAGGATCTATCTTATGTTGAGGAGCCAGTGGCAATATTGGACAGGCAAGTTCGAAAGCAGAGATCAAAGAACATTGCATCAGTGAAGAATCAATGGCAAGGTCAGCCGGTCGAGGAGGCGACTTGGGAGACCGAGCAGGATATGCGTTGCCATTACCCTCATCTTTTTACTACTTCAGGTATGTCTCTATGCTCGTTCTAGGACTAATGAATGTTTAAGTGTAGGAGGATGTGATGACCTGGCCGGTCATTTTAAGAATTTATGCCACGATCTCCTATAAACTATCTTCCCCGTGTTTATTTCTGCTATTTTGATTCGCCGGGATGTTTGGTTTCAAGTTTCGAAGTGTTTTGGAACATTTAGTCCCTAAATGAGAGCTTAAGATTTAGAATTTGGACCGTAGTCCGAACAGTGTGAAGACGACCTCGGAATGAAATTCTGATGGTTCCGTTAGCTCCATTGGGTGATTTCGGGTTTAGGAGCGTATTCGGATTGCGTTTTGGAGGTCCGTAGCTAATTTAGGATTGAAATGCCGGAAGTTGAATTTTTGAATTTTCCGGTTCGATAGTGAGATTTTTATATCAGGTTCGAAATGGAATTTTGGAAGTTGGAGTAGCTCCGTAGTATTGAATGTGACGTGTGTGCAAAATTTTAGGTCATTCGGACGAGGTTTGATAGACTTTTTGATAGAAAGTGTGATTTGAGAGTTTTTGGAATTCTTAGGCTTGAATCCGATGTAAATTTGGTGTTTTGATGTTGTTTTGGGCGTTCCTAAGGTTGGAACAAGTTTGAATGACGTCTTAGGATTGGTTGGCATGTTTGGTTAAGGTCCCGGGGGCCTCGGGTGTGTTTCGGATGGTTAACGGAGGGTGTTTGGCCTTAAAAGAATTGTTTTTGCTGTTGTATCTTGGTTCTGGTATCATTATATGTGATCGCAATAGTGGGGTTGCTATCGCATAGGTTTATTGGTGAGGCAGCAGAATTGTGCTATGCGATCGCCAGGATTGGTCCGCGATCTCGAAGTCAGAGGAGTTAAAGCAGTGCGGTCGCATGAGGTTGTATGCGAACGCACAGTGTGGACGCGTGTTGGGTGCACGCGATCGTGTAGAGGGAGGAGATCCAGTGCTATACGAATGCGTGTGATGGATCGCGAATGCACTGAAGAATTTTTATAAAATTGGGCAGTGTTTTAATAGCCCAATCCGCGACCCTTCTTCATTTTCCACCATTTTTAAACGGGATTGAAGCTTTTGGGGGTGATTTTTGAGGAAACCAAAGGGGAATCACTTGGAGGTAATATTCTTGACTTCATAGCTCATTTATATGTGATTAAAGGTCTAATTAGTGGTGAAAAATTAGGGAAAAATTAGTGCAAAATGGGTAATTAGGGCTTGAGATTAAGAGACCTTAAAATGAGTATTTGAGGGTCAATTGAACTCTGATTTTAGTGTTCTTGATATGTATAGACTCGTCATAGTATGAGGATTATAAAAATGGAAATTTTACTCGATTCCAAGATGTGGGCCCGAGGGGAAATTTGTCATTTTACCTAATTTCGCGTATTAGCTTAGAATTTGTTTGTAGAATCAGTTACTAAAAGTGTTATTTACATTATGCAATTGAATTTAATAGATTTGGTCTATTTGGAGTCGAGTATTCGTGGCAAGAATGTGGTTTCAGGTTGATTTTGAGCTGGTTCGAGGTAAGTGGCTTACCTAACCTTGTGTGGGGGACATTCCCCTTAGGATTGGTATTTTGAAAATTGAAATGCCTTGTACGTGAGGTGACGAGTGCGTACTTGTGCTAATTGTTGAAAATCATGTTTTGACTAAAGTAGCTTTAATTGTGGTTTTCCTTTCCTGCTTACATTACTTGAAATTTAAGCTTGCTGCTAGCTTAGAGAAGTATGTCTAATTGACCTATCTGCTTTATTTGCTTAAACTGCCTTATTTGTATTATGTGAAGCCTGCTAGGTTTGCATTACCTATTTTACCTTGGTACAAAGTTGAGTTTAATTGAGTATTCCTTGTGTTATTGCTATGTGTTTTACTTTGGGATTACGGGACGGCATCCCGGGAGATACCCTGTACGTATTTTGATTGGAATTGAAGTGCGGGATACCGAGAGATCTCCAGCATGTATATTGAGGATACTAAGATATCCTCGGGATACCAAGTGATCCCAAGAATATATTGAGGATATCAAAAGATCCTTGGGATACCAAGAGATCCCTAGCATATAGTGAGGATACCAAGAGATCCTCGGGATACCGAGAGATCCCCAGCTGTTATTTCCGCGTAAGAAGTATTCCTTTCCGTTATTATCTTGTCTCTGTTATATTTGATGTTGTTCTTCCTATCATGTGTTATTTCCTACTATTGCACTTAATTATATTGTCTCATTCTCTACTGTTATACCTTGTATTTTATTTAACCTCAGTAGGTCCCTGACCTTCCTCGTCACTACCCGACCGAGGTTAGGCTTGGCACTTACTGAGTACCGCTGTGGTGTACTCATGCCCTTTTTGCGCATGTTTTTCATATGCAGATCCAGATACTTCCACTCAGACTTATCACACTTGAGACGAGGCACTTATAGAGACTTCGAGGTATATCTGCCGCATCCGCAGACCGAAGAGTCCTTTTTTACTCTCCCTTTTTGTGTTAGCCTTTCTGTACTTTCATTTCATTGTTAGATATTCTGGAGTTAGATGCTTGTAGACATTCAAATGCTTGCGATCATGATATTCGGGGTTTTAGGAAATGTTATTAGTTTCGAGAGTTGTTGTGGTGTATGCCGAGCGGCATTTTAAACACTGTTTTATTTCACTATTTCAGTTTTTAATTATTTCTTCCGCAATTTTATTTATTTTTCCGCATTGTTAGGCTTACCTAGTCGTAGAGACTAGGTGCCGTCACGATGGTTCACGGAGGGCGAACCGGGATCGTGACAGTAGTAGGCTCACTTATAGGCGCTCGGTCACAATAGTCTCGGGTAACTTATCATCTGATCAGAGGTTGCTCAATAGGAGCATGCCCATCAATTATAGCTCGATGGTGGTGAAAATACTGTAATAATGTGTGTGTGTGTGTGTGTATACATACATACATATATATATATATATATATATATATATACTTTCTGCTCTCTTGGATGGAGGAAGACAAAACTACACTAAATATGAAGTCCCGATAACGGAGAATGCTATAACTTATGAGAATAGGACAATATACATCAATTCAGGTATATGAACTTCTTTTTATGTCTCGTTATCAAATACATGTAGTTACTGGATCATGCCAAAATGAAGGAAAGGTTTAGCCTTAACATACCTTATCTGATTCTCTTGACAATCCCTCCAACACACGTTGATTGCGACAAAATATGTAACAGTAGATCGAAGTAGGGGAAAATCCTTATGATATTCTTTGAGAAAGATTGCACCGTACTACCTTAGAATCGCAAAATCTTGTAGCTATAATATTACGTAGTCTCGTATAATTTTTGTAGCAAAATCACATTGCTAACTTCAACTCTTTTATGAATGAGTTTGTTGAAGCTTCCTTTGTGATTGTAGAGACTTAAAATGAATTTAGAAAGGTTTTTTTAAGAATTTGTGTGTTGGCCCCACTTATGTGGTGACTTAGCCACACCAAAACCTTCTAAATATGCCATATTTCACATGAGTTTAAGAGTCACTAGGTGGGCTTAGTTGGCTGCCATGTGAAAGTTTATTAAACCTTATCCAAATAACTTAATCACTTAGTTAATCTTTTACTAAAATTCATAATTACTCATTACCCACATAATTAAGAATTATCTCAAATTACTTAAAATAATATTCACTTTTGACACACTTTATACACCGTACTATCATGGTCATATGGTACCTTGTATGCCACTGGTCCATAAATACCGGGTATTTTAGCTCGGGCCATATTTTATCCCAGAATGTCAAACTTCGACGAAATTCATTTCCTTCGATTTGCTTACCCTCTCACCTTCACGAATTTACTCATCACTTATTTGAAATAGCATAATGCTTATAATCCCAAAATAATCTCACTCCTAAAATTATGTCGATTAACTTACGACGAAACTTTAACATTCGAAAATGCAGGATGTAACATCTCATTCCCGAGCTTTCATCAATTTGCTTATGGCATACTTTCACGTACGAATATATGGATGTAACAATATATATATATATATATACACACACACAGATATATATATATATATACACACACACACACACACACACAAACACATACATACACACAGAGAGTCTCGAATGTTTTATTCTCGATCACTTTATTAGTACTTTGCTCGGATACTTCATCAGTGGATCAATTGAAAATTCAATTATATTCGATTTAAACATACATATATATATATATATATATATATATATATATATTCCTCAATCGTATTCGTGAGGTCAAACATGTTTTTAAAAGGACTGACCAAAATTTTTGTCATGACCCTAAACCTGAACCCGATCATGATGGCGCCCCTCGTGAAGACAAGACCAGCCAACTAGTCCAAATCCAGTTTTTTAAACAGTTAAACATTAACAATCAGTCTAAGCATGAGTAAATAAGCCAAAGACTAAACAAAAGATAATATAATGTGCGGAATACATCCCAAACACAGCCCAATATCGGGGTGTCACAAGTCACGAGCATCTACTAGGGTCTAAATACAACTGAAAAGTCTGAAATGTGCAAAATATAGACTAATGAAATGAAGAGGGAGGAAAGTAGTGTTGCGAACGCCGGCGGCAACCTTGATAAACTCCGATGACTCTGCCTCCGAGCAGCCAATACCCGCTACCAGGTTCAGAAATACCTGAATCTGCACACAAGGTGCAGGGAGTAAAGTGAGTACTCCAACTCAGTGAGTAATAATCATAACTAAAGTCTGAATGGTAAGAAATCACGAAAAGTGCATCAACATGTTGTATAGAAGCAGTACAAAACCAGTAAGAAAGTAACGAAGCTGTAAAATCTCTTAAAACATCTTAGCTCAGTTTAAACTTCTTTGAAAATGACTTTTTCAACAGCTACGCAAATGAATGCCAAACAATTAGTGCAGATAAGCACAGAAAATCCGCCCTCGGGCACATACTAATGAGAGCTAGGCAAATCAATCCTTCACTACTTACTTCATTATCCAATTACTTTATTTTAACAAATATAAGGCAATAACATGAAAACAGCGGAACTTTAAGTAATTAAGCGGAAGATAACAATTAAATATCTGAAATCTACATCTATTACAATACTTAAATCTTAACCACCCAAAACCTGGTGTCACAGAGTCACAGACTGTCTAAGATTGCTAATGTCTAAAGAAATAACAGTACACTGTTTCTGAACAAAAGGAAAACGAAACAAAAAATAAGGATAGAGGGAGACGCCAGAGCCTGCGGACGCCTGCAGGTCTACCTTGGATCTCCAGGTAGACTAAAGGTACCCTCCACACTACGGTCCAAAAGCTGCTCTGGGATCTGAACATAGTGCAGAGTGAAGTATCAGCACAACTGACCCCATGTGCTGGTAAGTGTCTAGCCTAACCTCGGTGAAGTAGTGACGAAGCTAGGACCGGACTACCAAATAAACCTGTGCAGTTCAAATATATACAGCAGAAAAGAAGTACAAAAATAACCAGACAAAATTGGAGGGGGAGCATGCTGCGGGGAAGATAACAATTCCGAATAGAAAGACATTAAATAAACGAAAGAAATAACATACCTCAGATATCAACAAAGAATCAAAAATCAATAAATGCACGGCATCACACTTCGTGATTTTACTCTCGTCCTCACCAAAGCAATCATATAATAAAAATGTGCAGGGCATCACCCTTTGTTCTTTTACTCTCTTTCCTCACCATATAATCAATAAAATCAGCACGGAATGATATATCATGCGGCAAGGCATCACCCTTCGTGCTTTACACTCTTTCCTCACAATAATACACGGCATCACCCTTCGTTCTTTACACTCTTTCCTCACAAAGAAAATAATGCACGACATCACCCTTCGTGCTTTAACTCTCTTCCTCACCCAAACAGCAATCACAAACAATAGGGCAAGGAAATAAGGAAATTTGCAATAAGAATCCCGACAAGGGAACAACAAGTCAACAATTAAATCCCGTCAAGGGAACAACATCAATAAAATCAACATCCCGGCAAGGGAGATAACGGTAAATCAATAATATCCCGGCAAGGGTGACAACATAATGATCTCTTCTCTTTCTCACTATTACTTCACAATTCACTTCACAACTCGAGCTAATGCTCTAGAGGTTCAATTATCACTTACACTTTCACAACTCGTTATACAACTTGGGCCAACACTCCTTAATGTTCATAAGTTACAATTCCTTCCACAAACTTTATACGACAAATAGAAATTACCACTACGGCATGAATGATACAATGAATTCATGATAATCACAACATAAAGGCTCACGAGCATGCTAGACACCAACATATAGATACTCGTCACCATGCCTATACGTCGTACTCAACAATTACCACATAGCAAATAGGACTCAACTCCTAATCCCTCAAGCTAAGGTTAGACCAAACACTTACCTCGATGCCACGAACATAATTCACGATTCAATTATAGCTTTACCCATTGATTCCACCACCAATTCACTCGTACCTAGTCACACGTTCCTTAATTACATTAATAAACGCCAAATGAATCAATTTGAATGCATAAAAATGAGTTTTCCAAAGTTTAGTCCAAAAAATAAAAAATTGCCCCCGGGCCCACATGGTCAAAACCCGAGGTTCGAACTAAAACCCGATTACCCATTCCCCCACGAACCCAAATATATAATTTGTTTTGAAATCGGACCTCAAATCGAGGTCCAAATCCCCAATTTTTGAAAAACCTAAGTTCTACCCAAAACACCCAATTTTTCCCATGAAAATCATTGATTTGAAGTTGAAATCATGTTAAAAGATGTTAATGATTAAAGAAAACTAGTTAAAAACGACTTACAATTGATTTGGAGAAGAAGAAGCCTTTGAAAAATCACCCTAATGTGTTTATGTTTTGAGAGGATATGAAAAATGGGTTTAAAATCGGCTAAGTATAAAAGTTGCAGGTCGCAGGTATGGGAATTGCGAAAAGGGGTTCGCAATTGCGAACCTCGACCTATGCTAAGCAGGGAAATGCGAAACAGGGTTCGTATTTGCGAACCCTTCAGAAATGTTGAACTTTCGCATTTGCGAAAATAGTGTCGCATTTGCGACGTCGCATTTGCAATACATAGGTCGCATTTGCGATCACTAGCCAATTGACAAATCTTCACATTTGCGAGCCAAGGCAGGCCTGGGATGGTTTCGCATTTGCGAGCCAGGTTTCGGAAATGCGAAGCCTACAGGCCTAGGCACACCAGCTAAAATTATGTAATTTTTCTAAGTTCCAAATGCACCCCGTGGCTATCTAAAACTCATCCGAGCCCTCGGGATTCCAACCCAAATATACACACAACCTCAAAAATATCTCACGGACTTATTCTTGTATTCATATCACCAAAATAACATCAAAAACATCGAATTAAACCTCAATTTCAATGAAATTTCTCAAAACTTCTTTACACACCAAACTTTCCAGTTAAGGTCCGAATCACATCAAATAGACTCCGTTTCTTACCAAACTTCATTGAGTTATTGTAAATCACATATAAGACCTGTACAAGCACCGAAACTAAAATACTGGCCCGATACCAACATGTTCTAATCAAAATTCATTTCAAATTCCTTTAAACAATTTCAGAAAATAATTTTTTTAAAAAATTCATTTCTCGGGCTTGGGACCTCAGAATTTGATTCCGGGCACACGCCCAAGTCCCATATTTTCCTACGGACCTTCTGGGACCGTCAAATCACGGGTCCGGGTCTATTTACCCAAAACACTGACCAAAGTCAAATTAACTCATTTTATAGTCAAAATTTATCATTTTTCACAGATTTTCATATTTAGGCTTTCTGGCTACGCGCCCGGAATGCGCACGCAAATCGAGTTGATGCTAGAAGAGGTTTTTGAGACCTCGGAACGTAGAATTTCATTTTAAAACAAGTGATGACCTCTTGGGTCATAACATTCTCCACCTCTAAAACAACTGTTCATCCTCGAACGGACACAAGAAGATAGTACCTGAGTCGGGGAAAAGATGGGGATAACGGCTCCGCATATCGGACTCGTACTCCTAGGTCGAAGCCTCAGGAGGCTGACCTCTCCACTGAACACAAACAGAAGAAAAAATCTTTGATCTCAACTGACGAACCTGCCGGTCTAGAATAGCTACTGGCTCCTCCTCAAACGACAAGTCCTTGTCCAACTGGACAGTGCTGAAATCTAACACATGGGATGGATCGTCGTGATACTTCCGAAGCATGGACACATGAAACACTAGATGCACAGCTGATAAGCTCGGCATCAACGCAAGTCTATAAGCCACCTCTCCCACTCGATCAAGAATCTTTAACGGGCCAATGAACCTAGGTCTATGATTGCCCTTCTTCCCAAACCTCATTACGCCCTTCATGGGCGACACTCGAAGGAATACCCGCTCACCAACCATAAATGCTAAATCACGAAACTTGCGGTCAGCATAACTCTTTTGCCTGGACTGAGCTGTATGAAGCCTATCCTGAATAATCATGACCTTTTCCAAGGCCTCCTAAACCAGATCCGTACCCAACAACCGAGCCTCTCTCGGCTCAAGCCATCCAACCGGAGACCGACATCGCCTACCACACAAAGCCTCATATGGAGTCATCTGAATACTCGACTGGTAGCTGCCTCCAAATTCAATGACACAAGGTCGGAGCATATCCTCCAAAATCTGAATAGTCCGCTCGGACTGCCCGTCCGTTTGAGGATGAAACACTGTGCTCAGCTCAACCTACGTGCCCAACTCTTGCTGAACTGCCCTCCAGAAGCGTGAGGTAAACTGCGTAGCTCGGTCCAAAATGATAGACACGGGCACACCATGAAGGCAAACAATCTCCCGGATATAGATCTCAGCTAACCTCTCGGAAGAATAGGAGACTGCCACAGGAATGAAATGCGCTAACTTGGTCAGCCTTTAAGATGATTTTTGCATATACTCAATCCTTTGAAATGAACCACCAAGCCTCTGATGCTCGCACTAAACCTGCTGACAATTCAAACACCAAGCCACATATGCGATGATATCCTTCTTCATTCTCTGCCACCAATAATGCTGCCGCAAATCTGATACATCTTCATGGCACCCGGATGAATAGAGTACCGGGAGCTATGGGCCTCCTCTAAAATCAAATCTCGGAGCCCATCCACATTAGGCACACAAACCCGACCCTGCAATCTCAAAACTCAATCATCATCTAAGGTAACCTGTTTGGTGTTGATACCCAATTTTTTCCTATGTGATTTTTATACAAAATACTTTCAAAATAGCATGTACATGCATATATAAGCATGCTCAAGAGTTTTGGTATTTTTTCCTAATTTTTAAAGATTTGTAAAATTAATTTATTGTCTATTTTAGCAGTACATAATCCATAATTATTTCCAAAATCATCAATTTTAGTAAATAATTTATTTTATTCCCATATTTATACCAAAAAATAGTTAAGATGATTTTTGCATATTTTTATAAATTTATTTACTATTTTTTAAAACTAAATTTCATAAAATTGCAATTATAGCCTACTTTAAGATTAATAGCACTTTATAATTGTAAAATTTGTTCCAGTATTTTTAAATTGATATTTATATATTATTTGTTGGGTCAGTACTTTTAATTTACTTTTAAAGTCACTATTACTATTTCTTATATATAAAAAGGAAAAACTGGCTATTTAATATTTAGCCCCATTTCATTTCAATTATAGCCCTATTTCATTTCAATTTTAGACCTTAAATTGACGCAATCCTAACCCCAACCGGACCAGCCCAGTTCCAATTTTAGCCCAACCCTTGACCCATTTTCAGACCCGCCCGGCCTCTTTTTTAATCCTAGTCGTTGATCATTTTGATCAACGGTCGTGATTCGTTCTTTCCTTTTTTAATTCCAATACCCCCTAACCCTAGCTCATTTGTATCAAGGACGCTGCCATTGAACTCTCTTCATCTCCCAAATCCTCTTTAGCCCTCCCCAAAACCCTAATCGATTCCCACCTACTTCTGTCATGTTTCCATCGGAATCCATGGCATTCGTGGCCATGGATGACCTGTGCTCACTCTCTCTAACCATTAAACCTAATCCACTCGAGGTTTGAAGGCCAATTTCAATGGCTCCTTTTAGATCTGTAAGATCTATGGCCTCTCCGGCCATTTTCCGGCGTATTCGAGCAATATGAGTCTCTTCGACTCAAGATCCGACTTTCCTCAAGACCTTCTCATTCTAGGGTCTTCTCTTCTATTTTTAAGCCGTCTAAGGTTCTATACTTACTTATTTTTTCTTAGATCTGTGCCATGCCTAGTCATTACTTGACGTCTTAGGATTTTTCCCCAAAATTTCCTTTTCAAAATCGTTCAAATTCGATTTTTAGGGTTTCTGGAAAGTTTCTTTAAATGTTTTCTGACTCCTTTGTTCTCTCTTTATGTGTGTTTATACTCGTATATTTATTTCTTATTATGCTCGAGTTTGCTCTCTTTTGTTTCTTTTCTGATTATGAAAGACCTTTCTGTTCTTTTTGTCACTCTCATACTCACATGTTAACTCGGTTTGTTGTTCCTCATTCTTTGCTATATGTGTTTAAGTTTGAGCTCTTTGATTTTGTTTAACCTTACTAAATTTTGTTGATGTTCCTGCTAAGCATGTTTTTACCTGCTTTGTTTAAAACTCGTAGCCTCTCTTTCTTCTGAATTTGTTTGTGTATGTTTGCCTCTCGCAAGCCTTTGAAAGGGGCTTCTAAGACTCTCTCAATGACTTTGATTTCTCACCTCTGATTCTATTTGAAACCCTAGAGATTTGGGGATTTTCTTTGATAAGTGGCACTAGGGTTCCACTTTAGGACCCTAGGTTTGCAGACTCACTATGAGCCTGTAATCGAACTTGAATCCTTTTGTTTGTGACTCTGAAACTTTCAGTAACTCTTTTCTAGGGTAAACGACTCTTTTGTTTGATTTAGGTGCTTTATATATGAGAAAAACTCCTCTTTCAAAAGATTTTCACAACCAAGTGATTGATTCTGAAATCTCTTTAATAAGGCTAATGATTCCTTGCTGATTTCTTTCGATTGAACCTCCTTTACCCTACTGGCTGTTTATTTGATCTTTTTGTGTAGAAATTCTATGCTTGTGATGTTTTCCTTAAATACATGGTCTCGTGTATTCCTTCTATAATTCTGTACCAATGTTTGAATTATTTCTATACTTATATGATTCTTTCCTTTATTACCTTGAATCCCTGTGATTACAATTGGATTCGGGATCCTCTTGATTGATTTTCGAACTGATGCCCTATTTTTACTTTATAAATACACTATTATTCCAACTTTCCTTAATTACCCACCATGAATTTGTCCTTGTTTATGCACTATGTGGTTTCTCTGCCCTAATCAACCTTATTGAACTAATTTCTTTCCTTATTCCGTCTTGAATAATTGTTTGGACTAAACTCCTTAATTAAAGGATTCCAGTTGTCTTAATTGACACTAATTGATTGCTATTTCCATGTTTGTGCATCCTTTGCCTATGTATTACTTGTTTTCAAAACTATATAAAGACCTAGTCTTCCATCTTTACACACACTGAAATACACACGAACAAAAACACTTCTGATTACTTATTGTCTTGCAATACTGTTTGAATTCAATACTTGGCTTTGCTTGAGATCTTTTGGAACTACTTTGTTTGCAACTTGGCTCTCTCAAGGCTACCGTTTTCTTACTTATTTTCCTTTGAAACTGGTATGTCTTCTATTTAATTTTCTGCCTCACCCCTATGTGTTCATTCTACAGTTTCAGACTTTTTGTTTACTTTACTACTCATGTTCAGTAACTTGTGCTAAATATTTTTCTTCCTTGCCTCTGTTTCTGTTATGAATCCCTAACCCTATTCCCTTCTATATGCCTGAGTTAAGGTCTTGTCCTGACAGTATCCTAATTACTGCCTAGGCCATAACCTGATCCACAATGGATCCTAACTCTCAATGTTTGGCTAGCAGGTTGGTCAGGGGTGTGCCAGCATTCCAATTGCTGGGCATGACCACCAGCCTGCCATGTCTCTCCTTGATTCCTTTCCCCCTGTGCACTTACACTTATTCTTAGACTCTTAAGTTCTGCCCCTCTCTTATGAGCCTTGATTCGGGACCTTGAGTTCCCTTTGAACTTGGACATCTGAGGGTTGGCATTTCCACACTACACTATGTTCTTAATTCAACAATGTTTTAGGGTGTAAGCATTGCCCAGAGTCCCTTTGAGACTATTGGGAACTTTGACACACTCCAAATATGAGAAAGTCTTTTGGAAATCTGATCATGGAAGTTGGTTTATCTCATATTGTTGGACTTCGAGTTTGAATTAGGCTGCTTAGATGTAGTTGGAACTTCTAATGTAATTTTACTTATCTTTCTGATTTACTCGGGTCTGTAATATTTTGTAATAACTTATGGGGTTCTAGTGAAATGGAGGAGGGTCTCTCATGTTATGCATATGGGGTAGATATCATGCTTTAGGTTCTATTTCTGCAATCACAACATTTTTCGTTTATATATCTGCGTTTTGAAATTCTGCCTATAAGATTGTTTCATTATGCATTTAGAAATTCTACCTATAAGATTGTTTCATCATGCATTTAGAAACCCTGCCTATAAGTCTTTATAACTTCTGCATTACTGCATTTAGAAAACATGCTTATAAGTCTTGCATTTTTGCATTTTAGAAAACATGCTTATAAGTTCTGCATCTTAGAGATTATGCCTATAGGTTCTGCATATAGAGAATATGTAAATACGTTTTTCTGCACTTCTGCATATACTCGCCGTTAGGCAAACAATCTTAGGCTTAATAATAACCAATCCATTCTAGATATCATGGCTATAGGGTTCTTGCATTTATGTAACTTTTTTTAAAACCAACAATGCTTAGAAATCATGCCTTTAGGAGTAACCCTTTGAATCTGATTCGCTTATTTCATCTACGAGTTTAAAATCAGTTGCAATGTTGTCTAAATCTGCAGAACTTGCGTTTTCTACAATCAGTAAGTCTTTTTTAAAATCAGAGTAAGCATTGTTAGATACCATGCTTATAAGTTTCACCTAGGCAAGCCTGTAGATAATTGATTAACTGTGTCGGTCTTTGATAACTACATCTAGACAAGGATAATTCGGACTCCTCATATGTGATGAATAAGCCTATCCTGTGCCTTAATTTAATCCAGACTAAACCAGTACTTATAAGTCATGCTAAATAATTTGCTGCTTTGAATGAGGAGGCCTACTTGAGCCTTAACTGCTATTTGTTCCCATTTAACTGCTATTTGTTATTGCTTGTCGCCTAGATTTTTATCCTTTTGAAAACTCTGGAAAAACCCCAACTCCCTCCCCTTTAGGATTAGTAGTCTCAATGCCTCGGAGGCTGATAGGATCGGGACGGGTAATAGCATGCAATAAGCAACAATACCATTCTGCGCCTTAATACCTTAATGGGGTGGGAAAGGGTAGATATGGATATGATGATCGGTGCGCTAATACCACGTGTAACCCCTCTTTTGAGGAGTGATTACCGGGTATTGCGTTGATGTGATCCATATTGTTTGTAAACCTAGGACCCCCTTTTTTTTTTAACTTGTTTTATTGTCCGAACTATTTCCTTAAAATTTCTGCTTTCTTTATTCTCTTCAAACTTTCAATTTGCTTGCAATAATATGTGAACCCCTTCTTACTTGAGCACTTGATTGTTTATTTGATTATGTGAAGTCACTATTGTAACATGGACGGGAACCACTAGTGGATCATGAGGGGTGCCTAACACCTTCCCCTCGAGATAATTTCTAGGCCTTACCGAAATCTGTTTCTTCAAACTCAAACCCTTCTTAGTATCCTAATGCACTTAATCATTAGGTGGCGACTCTTCAAATTCCAAAACCCAATTCCCAAAAGGGAACGAGTTGTCCTCCAAAATGTCACGAGGCCGATTTTGCGGGAAAAAAGGGGGCGCGACAGCGTGGCGACTCTGCTGGGGAAATTTCTTTTAGGTTTTTACAATTTCATGTTATTTGTGACTTTACTACTTCTTTATTGCCTTTATTTAATGTCTTTATTTCTTTTCTGTTACAGAACTGACTTGGCTCCTTGTTTCTTTTCTCTAATGCTTTCTTTTATCGCTTTCCTTCAATACTATTTTAATTATGAGCAATTATTATAATCATTACTTTATGAACGTGCAAATACATGACAACTTGTAACTGCATATTCAACATCATATTCCACTCGTGTCAAACAAAATACCATAGAAATGCTTATAATGAGTGGTTGCGCCCTTCCGATATCATTACCCCTAAATTTGACAAAGGCGTATTTACGGTAAAACCAGTCGATCAACGGTGTAGTCAACAATTCCATGCCTTTCCCTCTTGAGTTGTTCGCTTAAGGGTACCAGTCTAATACCTTATAGAAACCCTACTCTGTTCAATTGTGCATGCATTACTGTCAAAACCTAGCCGAGTCAGTTATGTTGTCCACATAATGACTCTTTAAGATAGCCTTGTCCAAAGTCCATTGGGTTTCCTGGGAACCCAAACAGACATTACCACGTTCTGTGCATTTATTTGGAGAACTAAATATTGCTTATGCTAATTATTGGTATTTAATAGTTGAGTCTGGTGGGGGTAAGGGCCTAACCCATTTATCTTGTAGAAACATGAGGCACGAGGTCCCCAGCTTCGGTATGGTTAGCACACCCTCACTCTTGCTGGACTGGTGGAGGAGTCTTCCATCAAATAACCAAATCAACGATTGGAAAGAGAGAGTCAACAGGACTAGTGAGAAGATGGAATATCTGGAATACAGTCTGCTGGAGTTGGAAGGGAAAGTGAGGAAAAGATTCACCGACTGCTAGAACGCTGAGGGAAACGAAGTAGGACATTTGGCTAGAGCCTATTTATTGCTGGGACTGCGTGAGCTGGTGAAGCTGTTCGATGGAGCTAAAGATGCCGAGTCTGGGGAAGGTCCTTCTGGGACCAAGTAGTTAGGAGTCTTTTCTTTTGCTTTAAAAATGTAATAAGGCCAACGGCCATTAGTAACATTTTATTTTCTGCTATTAGTGTTGTTTTGGGATTCGCCTTATTTTTATCAATAAAATGAGGCATTTAGCATTATAAGTTCTCCAAATCAACTTGTCGCTAAGCCTACCTCGGGCACAATGAGGCTCCCAAATTAGGACACGATTTATATTCTTGCACTATGTGTTTAAATACTGCAACGTTTTCTTCTCATAATCCGTACTAACTTGCTACCTTTTTTGTTTTTACCTTTTGTTTATTCCCCTCCCCAAAGGTTAGTTCGTGAACTCTGGCATCGTCATCATACTCCACAAGATCTAAGGGCCTCCACCTCCTCCTCCTCCGAGTCCTATCAGAAACAAGAACAAGGGAAAGATGGAAGATTTGAGCAACATCAGAAAGGAGAACCTAGTTGAAAGGGTAGAGGTTCCTCAGGGTATTCAGGTTTCTAAAGAGAGTGCCTCCCAGCTCGAACAGAAGTTATTGAAGTTTCAGGAAGAACTGGACCAAGTTCGGAACTTGGCAAATTCGTCATTTTCCCTCACTACCCCAAATGTCAACTTTGCTAACATCAAAACCCTACACCTCCACAAAGCATCCTGAAATCACAAAACCAACCCACTCTTCATCACCACTGCAACACATGCCACACTTTAGACAATACCCCACTGCTCATCCCTGAACCACTAAATTCCACAAATGATCATCCCCACAATGCCCCCATCTATGTGGAAACCATGCCACGCTATACTCAACTCATTTCAAGAACACTTGAGTTTGATGATAAGGACTCGATTATTAGGAATCTGGCGGAAGAACTTAAGAAGCTGACTAGCAGAATTTAGGGCGTCGAGGGAAGTAAGGGGATTGAAGGACTAAATTACGAAGACCTTTGCATTCAACCTGATGTCGAACTGCCCGAGGGGTACAAACCTCCTAAGTTTGAAATGTTTGACGGTACCGGGGATCCAAGAGTTCATCTGAGGATATACTGCGACAAGTTAGTTGGAGTAGGGAGGGACAAAAAGATTCGCATGAAACTCTTCATGAGGAGTCTGAAGGGAGATGATTTGTCTTGGTACATCAACCAAGACCCTAAGAAGTGGTCAAATTGGGTAAGTATGGTGTCTGATTTCATGGACAAGTTCAGGTTCAACGCGAAAAATGCACCAGACGTGTTCTACATCCAGAACTTTAAGAAGAAACCCACGGAGACATTCCGCGAGTATGCTACTCGTTGGAGATCAGAAGCTGCTAAAGTCAGATCGGCTTTAGAAGAAGAACAAATGAACAGGTTTTTTGTTTGAGCTCAAGATCCACAGTACTATGAAAGGTTAATGCTGATTGAAAGCTAGAAATTTTCCGACATCATCAAGCTAGGGGAAAGGATCGAGGAAGGTATCAAAAGTGGTATGGTCACTAACTTTGAAGCTTTGTAGGCCACCAACAAGGCTCTACAGTCTGGTGGCACGTCCAAGAAAAGGGACGTGAGCGCCGTGATGGTTGCACAAAGAACAAAATCCCCAATTGAATACCAAACCTACCCAATACCTCCACTTACATATCAACCTACCCCAAATTACCAAGCACCTTCGCCCTCTTAACAAACTCCACCACCTACTTACCAATCACCTCCACCTCCCACATATCAGCCTACTTTACCCAGATATTCCCAACCCACACATGTCTACCAAACCTACAATACTCAAACACCTCCCACCCGCCAAAACTTTCCTAGACCCCGACCAAACATCGACCGCAAACCCCCCAAATAGTATACTGCCATTGCCAAACCTATCGACCAGCTGTATGAAAGGCTCAAAGCTGTTGGTTACATCACCCCTATCCCTGCCATAAACCACGAAAACCCCTCCCAATGGGTCAACCCAAACAAAACATGTGCATACCATTCCGGCATGAAGGGGCATACCATTGATAAGTGCCGCTCTCTGAAGAATAAGATCCAAGCTTTGATTGACAACAAGATCATCGTAGCAAAGGAGCTAGCTCCGAATGTCCGCAATAATCCTCTGCCTAACCACAAGGGTGGGGGCATTCACATGATTGAGATAGAGGTCAATTCGGACCCCAAAGGGTCAATCGGATTGATCGCTGAAGGTGATGAGCCGAAGAAACCAACAGTCACACTTAATCCGATTGTGGTCCAGATCCAGCCTTTTGAAAACGCTGAAGTAAACATGTCCATACCACTTGAGTTTGAAGCACCTTCTTTTGCAAAGATGCTAGGACCTATTGAGGTCGAGTTTTGGTCCCCCAAGGCACCTGTACCATTTGAGGTTGTTGTATTACCTCCCAAAGCAAGGGTACCCATTCCGGTGGCCATGACAGCCATAACACCGTTCCACCCAAAGGCCATACCTGGGATTACACCGCCGAGGCGAGAAGGAGAGGGAAAACCAAATATGGAGAAGTAATTGCAGCATAGGGTATGACAAGAACCGGCAGGGTTTATACCCCAGAACATCTAGCTAAGTCCAGTAAGTAGGCCTCTGGACGACTAACTGTCATTGAAACTGGGCCTGATGATCTCTAGAGGAAGATACAAGCCAAAGAGTATTCGGTATTTGATCAGTTGAACAAAACGCCAGCCCAGATCTCTATCTTGGCTCTGCTACAAAGCTCTAACGCACATAGGAACGCCTTATTGAAGGTGTTGAGCGAGGCATATAAACCCAGCAACATAACTGGAGGAGAAATGACAAACTTGGTGGGGCAAGTATTGGAGAGTCACAAAATCACTTTCCACGAAGATGACCTACCACCTGAAGGGCTAAGCCACAACCAGGCATTGCACATCACTGTGCAGTGCGAAGATTATTTCATCACCAGAATCCTGATTGACGGAGGGTCCAACCTCAATATTTGTCCATTGGTGACTCTCAGAACATTGGGAAAAGCTTGCATGAGATCAAGTATGGATCCATCAATGTCAAAGCTTTCGATGGATCCCAAAGGTCCACTATTGGGGAAATCAGCTTATGTCTGCAAATGGCACCGACTTGGTTCAACGTTGATTTTCAAGTGATAGACGTCCCAACATCTTACAACTTACTTTTGGAATGGCCTTGGATCCATGTCGCTGGGGCTGTAGCATCAACCCTACATCAAGTAGTGAAATTCGAGTGGAATCACCAAGAGGTAATTATTCACGGCGACGGTAGCAATCCCATATACAGTCGCCAGACCATCCCAGCAATCGGAGGAAAAAGAAAGATAGGCGGAGAAACCTACCATCACATTGAGCGAGCCAACACTGTGGACAAGGATAAATGGGGGGATAACAAAATTAAAAGTATACTGAATTGGTGTGGATACGAACCTGGCAAGGGACTTGGCAAGAATCTCCAAGGAATCGCTAAGCCTATCAAGTTGAAGAAACATGGTACCACTTTCGATTTGGGATATGAATACACTTGGGAAGAGTTCAACCACTGGTCGCCACCATGGCGCAGTCCCTAATACCCACTGGAGCATCTGATACCTCGCTTGGAGCAGACTTTCCAGCCAGCCAATGTCATATATGGGTCGGGAGAAGAGGAAGCACTGGCGGCGATAAGGAATTTGTTTTTGGAAGATGATAATATAGACTGTTGTGTCATTTTCGAGGAGGAAGGCCCTTCTATACAAGCTGTGAGCCGAGGAGCACGCCTCAACAATTGGTCCCTCAGAACCACCAAGGCCCGGAAAGCTTCGGGATAGCAAGGCTGAACAAAGCACCATGCATTATCTTTATTTTTCGCTAATTGACTTTCTCTCCGCATTTTTAATATTGAAATAAGAGCTCCAATATTCAAAACAATTATGAAATTTATCAAAGCATTTCAGTTTCTTATAAATCTTGCTCTTATTACTTTTATCGTTTACTTTATTTACACAGCATTACTATTACTTATCTTGATGAACCGACGATTGTGGCATGCAACGAGGCAACGTAACAAATGGATATAGACTCAGAAGAAGATGATATACCAGAAGAGGTTCTTAAAGAGGTTGAGGATTTTGAGAACAGACCTAAGTCTAATCTGGACAAAACTGAGATTGTCAACCTGGGAGATGCAGAAAATGTCAAAGAAACACGAATCAGCATTCATCTGTCACCATCAGAAAAGAAAGAGTACACGGAATTTCTAAGGGAATATGAGGACATATTCGCCTGGTCTTATGATGACATGACTGGTCTCAGTACATCTATTGTAGCTCACAAACTGCCAATCGATCCGACATGTCCACCAATAAAACAGAAGCTCAGGAAGTTCAAACCTGACATGAGTTTGAAAATCAAGGAAGAAGTCACCAAGCAAGTCAAAGCAAGGTTCTCAGGGTAGTAGAGTATCCAACATGGTTAGCCAATATTGTGCCAGTGCCGAAGAAGTACGGGAAGGTTAGAGTCTGTGTTGACTATCGGGATCTCAACCGGGCCCGCACTACAGTCCGCACATCTACCGGGGCAACTCCCTATATGTTGGTTTATGGTACAAAAGCAATCATTCCCGTCGAGGTGGAAATTCCCTCCTTAAGAATCATACAGGAGGCCGAACTTGACGATGCAAAATGGGTAGAGAGTCGCTACAAGCAGCTAGTTCTTATAGACGAAAACAGAATGAATGCGGTTTGCCACGGTCAGCTCTATCAGAACAGATTGTCCAGAGCCTTCAACAAAAGAGTCAAGCCGAGACAGTTTACACCGGGGCAGCTGGTGTTAAAGAAGATTTTCCCACATCAAGAGGAAGCCAAAGGGAATTTCTCTCCCAACTGGCAGGGTCCATACGTGGTTCACCAGGTCCTCACCAGAGGAGCCCTCATACTTGCAGAAATGGACGGTGAAGTTTGGTCGAAGCCAATCAATTTAGATGCAGTGAAATGATACTATGTGTAACTTTTATGTTTTCCTCATATTATGTAATCTGAACTACACCTGACTTGATTCCCGTTTAAAAGGGGATACGTAGGCAGCCATATGGGTTCGGTCATAATTCAATAAAATTTTCATTTTCCCCCGCTATTGGAAACTAGGGCAGAATTTTGAGGAGGACCCTCAAAATTCTGAAGTGATTTCAGCCATTCGATGCAAGCAGCAACAGCCCAGTAAACTGGGGCAGAATTTTGGGGAGGACCCTCAAAATTCCGGAGCAAGAGAAGTTGCAGTATCTTGGACCACGTCGCAGTCGTCAGTTCATCTAAAGAAAACTATTCTTAATATGTATTTATTGTTACATTTCTTTACTTAATCATGCATGTCTGTCACAAAAGTTTCTTTGTTTAGCAACGCTACCCCAATGATACGTCTAATATCATCGGAATGGAGCCAAGCAGGTCAAGCAGAGCCAGCGAGAATACAAACTAACCTCCCCCCTTTACAAAACTCACAATTTTTCTTTGAATGCAGGCACTTGAGTTGCAAAATCATCAAATATGCTATACACTCACGAGACTCATATTGCTCAGAAATATAACTCTCAGAACCATTGCACTTACCCACAACTGCTATCCGCACGCAGTGCTCCCAGCAGACACAGTATCCCCAGCAGTCGCAATATCTCGATCCGCTATCAGCTAAGAAACTTCTATAATCATTTTGCCCTTTTACTCCTTGCATAAGGCTAGCTTTCTGCCTTCCGAGACTAAGTTCTGTCTCCATCTGCATTTCTCTACATTGCATAAGGCTACCTTTCTGCCTTCCGAGACTAAGCTCTGTCTCCATCTGCATTCCTGCATTGCATAAGGCTACCTTTCTACCTTTCGAGGTTAAGCTCTACCTCCATCTGTATTCTGCATTGCATAAGGATACTGTTCTGCCTTCCGAGACTAAGTACTGTCTCCATCCTGCATTTCTCTGCATTGCATAAGGCTACTGTTCTGCCTTCCGAGACTAAGCGTTGTCTCCATCTGCATTTCTCTGCATTGCATAAGGCTACCTTTCTGCCTTCCGAGACTAAGCACTATCTCCATCCTGCATCTGCTGAAATATCGCCACCTTTTATTTACGTCTTGCATCGGTTGAAATATCGCCACCTTCTGCATTTCATGGGCTGAAAGATCGCTAAATTGTCCTAAGGCGTCATTGTTCGGAGGCACAATTTGCATAGCCCGAGAATGCCATGCCATGGCCTGAGGACCCCATTTTATCTTTTGCATATCATTATTCAAAGGCATCATAGTTCGGAGGCATCATTCTCATATCCCCAGAATATCATTTCATAGCCTGCGAATCCTTTATCATACACTTTATGTCCCAAGACGTCATAGTCCGAGGACGTCATCCTAACCGTCCGAAGACAACATTCATGGTCCAATGGGAACTTGCATCACGTTTAAATTTATGCACAATATATGCTCATTTGCAGGTAAACCGGCTAGCAACGGCCGTCTCAGCAAGGGAGATCTCGTTCCAGTTCCCGCAGCTTATCAAACTCTGACCATCCTTCTCAACCCGAACATCGCGTCCGCTTTTCGAAATCTCCATCGGTGTATTCCGCCAATCGATCCTGAACTACATATGGCCTGATTCCTGTAAGACCAGGGATATGTAGGAAGCTGAGGAACCAGATCTCGGTCAAAATTGGCCATCATATCTTTACCCGGTAACTCTTTCATCCTTCCCGGGTAAAGAGGGGCAGCTGTTGATACCCAATTTTTTCCTATGTATTTTTATACAAAATACTTTCAAAATAGCATGTAAATGCACACATAAGCATTCCCAAGAGTTTTGGTATTTTTTCATAATTTTTAAAGATTTTTAAAATCAATTTATTATCTATTTTAGCAGTACAAAATCCATAATTATTCCCAAAATCATCAATTTTGGTGAATAATTTATTTTATTTCCATATTTATACCAAAAATAGTTAATATGATTTTTGCATATTTTTATAAATTATTTAGTATTTTTTAAAACTAAATTGCATATAATTGCTGTTATAGCCTACTTTAAGATTAATAGCATTTTATAATTGTAAAATTTGTTACAATATTTTTAAATTGATATTTATATATTATTTGTTGGCTCAGTACTTTAATTTACTTTTAAAGTCACTATTACTATTTCTTATAAATAAAAAGGAAAAACTGGCTATTTAACATTTAGCCCCATTTCATTTCAATTACAGCCCCATTTCATTTCAATTTTAGCCCTTAAATTGACACAATCCTAACCCCAACCGGACCAGCCCAGTTCCAATTTTAACCAAACCCTTGACCCGTTTTTAGACCCACCCGGCCTCCCCTTTAATCCCGGTCATTGATCATTTTGATCAATGGCCGTGATTCATTCTTTCCTTTTTTAATTCCCATACCCCCTAACCCTAACTCATTTGTATCAAAGACACCGCCTTTGAACTCTCTTCATCTCCCAAATCCTCTCTAGCCCTCCCCAAAACCCTAATCGATTCCCACCTACTTCTGTCATATTTCCACCGGAATCCATGGCATTCCTGGCCATGGATGGCCTGTGCTCACTCTCTCTCACCATTAAACCTAGTCCACTCAAGGTTTGAAGGCCGATTTCAATGGCTCCCTTTAGATCTATCTCAGATCTGTAAGATCTATGGCCTCTCCGGCCATTTTCCGGCGTATTCGAGCAATATGATTCTCTTCGACTCAAGATCCGACTTTCCTCAAGACCTTCTCATTCTAGGGTCTTCTCTTCTATTTTTAAGCCGTCTAAGGTTCTATACTTACTTATTTTTTCTTAGATCTGTGCCATGCCTAGTCATTACTTGACGTCTTAGGATTTTTCCCCAAAATTTCCTTTTCAAAATCGTTCAAATTCGATTTTTAGGGTTTCTGGAAAGTTTCTTTAAATGTTTTCTGACTCCTTTGTTCTCTCTTTATGTGTGTTTATACTCGTATATTTATTTCTTATTATGCTCGAGTTTGCTCTCTTTTGTTTCTTTTCTGATTATGAAAGACCTTTCTGTTCTTTTTGTCACTCTCATACTCACATGTTAACTCGGTTTGTTGTTCCTCATTCTTTGCTATATGAGTTTAAGTTTGAGCTCTTTGATTTTGTTTCACCTTACTAAATTTTGTTGATGTTCCTGCTAAGCATGTTTTTACTTGCTTTGTTTAAAACTCATAGCCTCTTTTTCTTCTGAATTCGTTTGTGTATGTTTGCCTCTCACAAGCCTTTGAAAGGGGATTCTAAGCCTCTCTCAATGACTTTGATTTCTCACCTATGATTCTATTTGAAACCCTACAGATTTGGGGATTTTCTTTGATAAGTGGCACTAGGGTTCCACTTTTGGGACCCTACGTTTGCAGACTCACTATGAGCATGTAATCGAACTTAAATCCTTTTGTTTGTGACTCTGAAACTTTCAGTAACTCTTTTCTAGGGTAAACGACTCTTTTGTTTGATTTAGGTGCTTTATATATGAGAAAAACTCCCTTTCAAAAGGTTTTCACAACCAAGTGATTGATTCCGAAATCCCGTTAATAAGGCTAATGATTCCTTACTAATTTCTTTACCCTCCTTTACCCTCATTTACCCTACTGGCTGTTTATTTTGATCTTTTTGTGTAGAAATTCTATGATTGAGATGTTTTCCTTAAATACATGCTCTCGTGTATTCCTTCTGTAATTCTGTACCAATGTTTGAATTATTTCTATAATTATATGATTTTTTCCTTTATTACCTTGATTCCCTGTGATTACAATTGGATCCAGGATCCTCTTGATTGATTTTCGAACTGATGCCCTATTTTTACTTTATAAATACACTATTATTCCAACTTTCCTTAAATACCCACCATGTATTTGACCTTGTTTATGTAATATGTGGTTTCTCTGCCCTAATCAGCCCTATTGAACTAATTTCTTTCCTTACTCTATCTTGACTAACCGTTTGGACTAGACTCCTTAATTAAAGGATTCCAGTTGTCTTAATTTACACTAATTGATTGCTATTTCCATGTTTGTGCATCCATTACCTATGTATTACTTATTTTCAAAACTATATAAAGACCTAGTCTTCCCTCTTTACACACACTGAAATACACACGAACAAAAACACTTCTGATTACTTACTGTCTTGCAATACTGTTTTAATTCATACTTGGCTTTGTTTGAGATCTTTTGGAACTACTTTGTTTGCAACTTGGCTCTCTCAAGGCTATCGTTTTCTTACTTATTTTCCTTTGAAACTGGTATATCTTTTATTTAATTTTCTGCCTCACCCCTATGTGTTCACTCTACAGTTTCAGACTTTTTGTTCACTTTACAGCTCATGTTCAGTAATTTGTGCTAAATATTTTTCTTCATTGCTTCTATTTCTGTTATGAATCCCTACCCCTATTCCCTTCTATATGCCTGAGTTAAGGTCTTGGCCTGATAGTATCTTAATTACTGCCTAGGCCATAACCTGATCCACAATGGATCCTAACTCTCAATGTTTGGCTAGCAGGTTGGTTAGGGGTGTGCCAGCATTCCAATTGCTGGGAATGACCACCAGCCTGCCATGTCTCTCCCTGATTCATTTCCCCCTATGCAATTACACTTATTCTTAGACTCTTAAGTTCTGCCCCTCTCTTATGAGCCTTGCTTTGGGACCTTGATTTCCCTCTAAACTTGGACATCTGAAGGCTGGCATTTCCACACTGCACTATGTTCTTAATTCTGCAATGTTTTGGGGTGTAAGCATTGCCCAGAGTCCTTTTGAGACTCTTGAACTTTGACACACTCCAAATATGAGAAAGTATTTTGGAAATATGATCCTGGAAGTTGGTTTATCTCATATTGTTGGACTTCGAGTCTGAATTAGGCTGCTTAGATATAGTTGGAACTTCTGATGTAATTTTACTTATCTTTCTGATTCACTCGGGTCTGTAATATTTTTTAATAACTTATGGGGTTCTAGTGAAATGGGGGAGGGTCTCTCATGTTATGCATATGGGGTATATATCATGCTTTAGGTTCTATTTCTGCAATCACAACATTTTTCGTTTATATATCTGCGTTTAGAAATTCTGCCTATAAGATTGTTTCATTATGCATTTAGAAATTCTGCCTATAAGATTGTTTCATCATGCATTTAGAAACCCTGCCTATAAGTCTTTATAACTTCTGCATTACTGCATTTAGAAAACATGCTTATAAGTCCTGCATTTCTGCATTTTAGAAAACATGCTTATAAGTTCTGCATCTTAGAGATTATGCCTATAGGTTCTGCATATAGAAAACATGCCTATAAGTTTTTCTGCACTTCTGCATTTATCCGCCGTTAGGCAAACAATCTTAGGCTTAATAATAACCAATCCATTCTAGATACCATGGCTATAGGGTTCTTGCATTTATGTAACTTTTTTTTAAACCAACAACGCTTAGAAATCATGCCTATAGGAGTAACCCTTTGAATCGGATTCGCTTAATTCATCTACGAGTTTAACATTAGTTGCAATGTTGTCTAAAATCTGTAGAACTTGCGTTTTCTATAATTAGTAAGTCTTCTTTAAAATCAGAGTAATCATTGTTAGATACCATGCCTATAAGTTTCACCTAGGCAAGCCAGTACATAATTGATTAACTGTGTCAGTCTTTGATAACTACATCTAGACAAGGCTAATTCGGACTCCTCATATGTGATGAATCAGCCTATACTGCGCCTTAATTTAATCCAGACTAAACCAGTACTTGTAAGTCATGCTAAATAATTTGCTGCTTTGAATGAGGAGGCCTACTTGAGCCTTAACTACTATTTGTTCCCCCTTTAACTGCTATTTGTTATTGCTTGTCGCCTAGATTTTTATCCATTTGAAACTCTGAAAAAGCCTCAACTCCCTACCATTTAGGATTAGTAGTCTCAATGCCTCTGAGGCTTATAGGATCGGGACGGGTAATAGCATGCAATAAGCAACGATACCATTCTGCGCCTTAATACCTTAACGGGGTGGGAAAGGGTAGATATGGATATGATGACCAGTGCGCTAATACCACGTGTTACCCCTCTTTTGAGGAGTGATTACCGAGTATTGCATTGATGTGATCCATATTATTTGTAAACCTAGTACCCCCTTTCTTTTTAACTTGTTTTATTGTCCGAACTATTTCCTTAAAATTTCTTCTTTCTTTATTCTCTTCAAACTTTCAATTTTCTTGCAATAATATGTGAACCCCTTCTTACTTGAGCCCTTAATTGTTTATTTGATTATGTGAAGTCACAATTGTAACATAGACGGGAACCACACTAGTGGATCTTGAGTGGTGCCTAACACCTTCCCCTCGAGATAATTTTTAGCCCTTACCCAAACTCTGGTTCTTCAAACTCAAACCCTTCTTAGTGTCCTAATGCACTTAATCATTAGGTGGCGACTCTTTTAATTCCAAAACCCAATTCCCAAAAGGGAACGAATTGTCCTCCAAAATGTCACGAGCCCGATTTCGCGAGAAAAAAGGGGGCGCGACACTTGGCACCTCCATGCTGCACCGTGTCTCTAAGGACACACAAATGGAGATCATCATACTACCGATCACGGATGACATCACCAAGAACTCATAATGCCCGTACCGAGTGCGGAAAGCTGTCTTAGGGACATTGGATGCCCTAATCCTCAATTGATGGTAGCTAGATCTCAAGTCAATCTTCGAAAATACCTTGGCACCCTAAAGCTGATCAAACAAATCATCAATCCTCCGCAATGGATACTTATTCTTGATTGTAACCTTGTTCAACTACCGGTAATCAATACACATTCTCATCGATCCATCCTTCTTCTTAACAAACAACACCAGCGCACCCCAAGGCGAAACACTGGGTCTAATGAAACCCTTCTCAAGCAAGTCTTGCAACTGCTCCTTCAACTCTTTCAACTCAGGCGGGGCCATAGGATACGTCGGGACAGAAATGGGCTAAGTGCCTGGAGCCAAATCAATGCAAAAATCAATATCCCTGTCGGGCGGCATGCCCGGCAGGTCTGAAGGGAAAACCTTAGGAAACTCAAGAACAACTGGCACAGAATCAATAGAAGGAACCTCGGCACTAGAATCACGAACATATGCCAAATAGGCCAAACACCCCTTCTCGACCATATGTCGAGCCTTCACATAAGAGATAACACTACGGGTAGAATGACCAGAAGTCCCTCTCCACTCTAAATGAGGCAAACCCGGTAAAACAAAGGTCAGTCTTGGCATGACAGTCCAAGATAGTGTGGTAAGGTGATAACCAGTCCATCCCTAATATAACATCGAAATCGACCATGTCCAGAAGCAACAAATCTACACGAGTCTCAAGACCCCCAATCATAACTATACATGAACGATGGACTTGATCTACCATAATAGAATCACCCGCCGGTGTAGACACATAAATAGGATCACTCAAAAAATCACTAGGCATGACCAGATCCGGTGTAAAATAAGATGAGACATCGAGTACGTAGACCCGAGATCAAATAACATTGAAGTATCTCTATCACAAGATAGAACCGTACCTATAATAACTGCATCTAAAGCCTCAGCCTCGGGCTTGGCTGGAAGAGCATAACATCGGGGCTGGGCCCCACCACCCTGCACTACATCCCTGGGATGGCCTACTGCTGGCTGGCTTCCATCTCTAGCGGCCTGAGCTCCACCTCTAATGCCTCTACCTCCACCTCTAGCACCTCTACCCCCACCTCTAGCTAGTTGGGCAGGCTGTGGTACACCTAGTGCCTGTACCATAGCACGAGAACCCTGATGTTGAGAGTTACTCGGTGCTCGAGGGCAAAACCTAGCAATGTGACCCATATCACCACAAGTGTAGCAAGCCCTCGGCTGCTGAGACTGCTGGCCTTGACGACCTGAATGACCACCCCGAAATTTCTGAAGCGTCGGTGCACTGATAGGAGCTGGTGGTGCACTGTAGGACTGCTAATCAAAATACTGCATCTGAGGACTACGGCCACCTGAAGCACCATGAGAAACCTGAAGTGCTGACTGAAAGGGCCTAGGAGGATGGCCTCTACCATATGAATCCCTACCTCCGGACAAGGTACCACTAAATCGGCCTGAATGATGGGGCCTCTTGTCCGACCCATGACCACCTTCCTATAATAGAACCATTTCAACTCTCCGGGCCACATTGGCTGCCTCTTAGAAAGAAATCTCACTCCTAGCCTCCCTAGCCATCTGAAGATGAATTGGCTGAATAAGTCCATCAATGAACTTTCTCACCCTCTCTCTCTCTCTCTCTCAATAGGAAGTATGATAAGGGCATGACGATCCAAGTCGTTGAACCTAGTCTTGTACTGGGTAACAGTCATAGAACCTTGCTGGAGACGCTCAAACTGCCTCTGATAGGCCTCTCTCTGAGTAATGGGGAGAAACTTCTCCAGAAATAGTTGTGTAAACTGCTCCAAAGTCAAGGCTAGCGATCCGACTGGTCTAGCCTAGCAATAATCTTTCCACCAAGTCTTGGCGGATCCAGACAAGCGAAAAGTAGCAAAATCGACCCCATTGGTCTCAACTATCCCCATGTTACTAAGAACCTCGTGACAACTATCTAAATAATCCTGGGGATCCTCAGTAGATGCACCGTTGAAAGTAGTAGTGAAGAGCTTGGTGAACCTATCCAACCTCTACAAAGCATCGACAAACATAGCTGCCCCATCGCCAGTCTGAGCTACTATACCCGTTCCAACTGGCTGAACCGCTGGATTTTGAATCTGGGGAGATACCTACTCTGAAGTGCGAGTAGTAGTAGTCTAGGATCCTCCTCCAACCTAAGAGATGGCTGGTGCTACAGGAAGCAAGCCTGCCCGGGTGACACTCTCCATAAGGCCCACTAGACGGACCAGAGCATCCTGAAGAACTAGGGTAGCAATAAACCCCTCTGGGACCTGATCTGGGCCCACCGGAACTTCTGGGGCCGGAACCTCATCATCAAAGTCAACCTAAGGCTCTACCGCTGGTGTTGTTGCTCGGGGCTGCCCCTACCTCGGCCTCTAGCACGGCCTCGGCCTCGCCCTTTGCCCCTAGTGGGAGCTGCTGCTGGGGGCTCGAGCTACTGGTCAGTGAATGAGGAAGCGCGTGTTCTCGCCATTTACGAAAGAACATAGTAGAAATTCAATTAGCATTGAGAAACCAGACGTCTCCGTACCGATCCCTCAGACTCTACTAAGCTTGTTTGTGAATTGTGAGACCCATATAACCTAGAGCTCTAATACCAACTTGTCACGACCCGGATTTCCCACCCTCGGGAGTCGTGATGGCGCCTACTAATGAGAGCTAGGCAAGCCAATCCTTAACTACTTACTTCATTATCCAATTACTTCCTTTTAACAAATATAAGGCGATAACATGAAAACAGAGGAACTTTAAATATTAAGCGAAAGATAACAATTAAATATCTGAAATCTGCATCTATTACAAATACTTAAGTCTTAACCACCAAAACCTAGTGGCACAGAGTCACAGACTGTCTAAGATTGCTACATACAAAGTCTGAAGATATAACAATACATTATTTCTTAACAAAAGGAAAACGAAACAGGAAATAGGGATAGAGGGAGACGCCAAGGCCTGTGGACGCCTACAGGTCTACCTTGGATCTCCGTGTGGACTGAAGGTAGCCTCCATACTACGGTCCAAAAGCTACTCCGGGATCTGCACATAGTGCAGAGTGTAGTATCAGCACAACCGACCCCATGTGCTGGTAAGTGTCTAGCCTAACCTCGGCGAAGTAGTGACGAGGCTAGGACCAGACTACCAAATAAACCTGTGTAGTTCAAATATATACAACGGAAAAAAAGTATAGAAATAACCAGACAAAATGGGAGGGGGAGCATACTGTGGGGGAGATAACAATTCCGAATAGAAAGACATCAAATAAATGAAAGAAATAACATAACTCGGATATCAACAAAGAATCAGATATCAATAAATGCACGGCATCACCCTTCATGCTTTTACTCTCGTCCTCACCAAAGCAATCACATAATAAAAATGTGTACGGCATCACCCTTCGTACTTTTACTCTCTTTTCTCACCATATAATCAATAAAATCGGCATGGAATGGTACATCGTGTGGCACGACATCACCCTTCATGCTTTACACTCTTTACTCACAATAATACACGGCACCACCCTTCGTGCTTTATACTCTTTCCTCACAAAACAAACAATGCACGACATCACCCTTCGTGTTTTAACTCCCTTCCTCACCCAAACAACAATCACAAACAATAGGGCAAGAAAATAAGGAAATTTGTAATAAAAATCCCGGCAACGGAACAACAAGTCAACAATTAAATCTCGTCAAGGGAATAATATCAATAACAACAACATCTTGGCAAGGGAGATAATGGTAAATCAATAATAGCCTGGCAAGGGTGACAACATAATGATCTCTTCTATTTCTCACTTTTACTTCACAATTCACTTCACAACTCGAGCCAATGCTCTAGTGGTTCAATTATCACTTACACATTCACAACTCGTTATATAACTTGGGCCAACGCTCCTCAATGTTCATAGGTCACAATTCCTTCCACAAACTTTATACGACAAATAGAAATTACCACTACGGCATGAATGATACAACGAAGTTATGATAATCACAATATAAAGAATCACGGGCATGCTAGACACCAACATATAGATACTCGTCACCATGCCTATACGTCGTACTCAACAATTACCACATGGAACATATGACTCAACTCCTAATCCCTCAAGCTAAGGTTAGACCAAACACTTACCTCGATGCCACAACACAATTCACGATTCAATTATAGCTTTACCCCTTGATTCCACCACAAATTCGCTTATATCTAGTCACAAGTTACTTAATTACATCAATAAACGCCAAATGAATCAATTTGAATGCATAAAAATGGGTTTTCCAAAGTTTTGCCCTAAAAGTCAAAATCGCCCCCGGTCCCACATGGTCAAAACCCGAGGTTCGAACCAAAACCCGATTACCCATTCCCCCACGAACCCAAATATATAATTTGTTTTGAAATCGGACCTCAAATCGAGGTCCAAATCCCCAATTTTTGAAAAACCTAAGTTCTACCGAAAACACCCTATTTTTTCCATGAAAATCATTTATTTGAAGTTGAAATCATATTAAAAGATTGAAAAACACTAGTTAAAAATGACTTACAATTTTATTGGAGAAGAAGCCTTTGAAAAATTGCCCTAATGTGTTTATGTTTTGAGAGGATATGAAAAATGTGTTTAAAATCGGCTAAGTATAAAAGTTGCAGGTCGCAGGTATGGGAATTGCGAACAAGGGTTTGCAATTGCGAACCCCAACCTTTACTAAGCTGGGAAATGCGAAACAGGGTTCACATTTGCGAACCCTTCAGAAATGCTGAACTTTCGCATTTGCGAAAATAGTGTCGCATTTGCGATATATAGGTCGCATTTGCGATCACTGGCCAATTGGCAAATCTTCGCATTTGCCAGCCAAGGCAAGCCTGGGCTGGTTTCACATTTGCGATCCAGCCTTCGCATTTGCGAGCTCGCATTTGAGAGCCAGGCTTCGCAAATGCAAAGCCTGTAGGCCTGGGCACATCAGCAAAATTCTGCAATGTTTCTAAGTTCCAAATGCACCCCGTGGCCTATCCAAAACTCACCCGAACCCTCGGGGTTCCAAACCAAATATACACACAACCTAAAAAATATCTCATGGACTTATTCGTGTACTCATATCACCAAAATAATATCAAAAACATCGTATTAAACCTCAATATCAATGAAATTTCTCAAAACTTCTTTAAACACCAAACTTTCCAATTAAGGTTTGAATAACGTCAAACGGACTCCGTTTCTTATCAAACTTGACAGAGTTATCGTAAATTACATATAAAACCTGTATCGGGTACCGGAACAAAAATACGGGACCGATACCAACATGTTCTAATCAAAATTCATTTCAAATTCCTTTAAAATCATCAATCGGAACGTAGAATTTCATTTTAAAACAAGTGATGACCTCTTGGGTCATCATAGCCCCTCAGGCACAGTGTCAACAAATCCGCTCCTTGGGCAATATCTCAGAACAATACCGGCCCCTCAGGCTCAATCTCACATCAATGGGCACCCGCGCTCACTGGGGGTGTACAAACTCTAGTAGGGGCCCCTTACGGCCCAAGCGCAATATCAAGCCATCTCGTGAGATCACAAACAGGTTCTCGGCCTCATATAAATATCAAGCCACCTCGTGGCGCACAATCTCATGACCTCGGCCTCATTACCATAATCAGTATCTCACTATTGCGGCGTGCATCCCGACCCAAAAGTATCCTCACAATACAGGCCTTCGGTCTTACTCAGTAAAAAATCACATAAGCCACTCGGGCATTAGTAAAACGGGATGCTCAGCCCAAAATATTATTTAAAATTTCATTTCAAGTGTTAAAACAGAGTAAACATGGCTGAGTTTTGAAAACAGTGGAAAATAACATGATTGAGTTCAAGTATAAAGTTAAAACAGTGAGGAAATATCAATAAAAATCCCCGAAGGTTTTAAATAGTTGGCATGAAGCCCAAATATGGCATTCAACCCAAATAATGATAATAGCAAATAGATTTCAGTCAAATACGCAGTAAAATCATCAATCGGGACGGAACAAGTCACAATCCCCCAATAGTGCACCACCCCAGTCATCAAGCATGTGCCTCACCACAATATAGCACTACGATGCGCAATCCGGGGTTTCAAACCCTCAGAGCATCATTTACAATCATTACTCACCTCGATCCGGTCCAACCTCTACCCCGGGATGCCTTCGCCCGCACAAATCGACCTCCGGTACTCCAAATCTAGCCACAATCAGTACATAATCATTAAAATATATAAAGGGGATGAAGCCCACTCGAAAATATCCAATTTACATTCAAATCCCGAAATTGCCCAAACATGGCCCCCGGGCCCACGTCTCGAAACTCGATAAAATTAACATCAATGGAATACTCATCCTCTCATGAGTTTGTACATATCAAATTTACCAAAATCCGACCTCATATGGTCACTCAAATTCTCATAATCCACTCTCCAATTTCAAGCCCTAATTTCCCTACTTTTCCTCAGATTTTTCAACTAATTATCATGATTAGACAATGAAATAATCACCATAAACACAAGGTATAAAGTCCAAGTAGCTTACCTCTTTCGAAATACTTGATCCTCTCTTAAAATCACAGTTTGGAGCTCCAAAAATCCCACAAAATGGTGAACACATGACTGAAAATCGCGAAGGGGCATTTTTATACATTCTGCCCAGCACTTCCGTGCCTGTGATCCCATAACCGCACCTACGCTTCCGCTTCTGCGGAAAAGCACTCGCTTCTGTGGATTTCACTTACTCCACCAGATTCCGCATCTGCGACCCAGGTATCGCACCTGCGGCCTCGCAGATGCGGTCAAGATCTTCTCTTCTCCGACCAGCACCGCTTTTGCGGTCTTCTTTACGCACCAGCGGCATCGCACGTGCGGTCACCAATCCGCAGGTGTGGAAACAACAGAAGCAGCAAATTTTCTGTTGCAAAACTTCAAGTTCGACCTCCCGATAACTATCCGAAATCATCCCAAGGCCCCCAAGACCTCAACCAAAAGCACAAACATATCCCAATACCTTATTCAAACTTGCACCAATCTTCAAAACACCTGAAACAACATCAAATCAACCAAAACACATCAGATTCAAGCCAAACTCCAAAATCTTCCGAATTCCGCTCTTGATCAAAAACCCAACCAAAACACGTCCGAATGACCTAAAATTTTGCACGCACATCCCAAATGACACAACGGAACTACTGCAACCTCCGGGATTCCATTCCGGCCTCTATATCAAAATCTCACCTATCGACCAGAATACGCCAAAATCTCAACTTCGCCAATTCAAGCCTAAATCTTCCACAGACCTCCAAAATGCATTTCGATCACGCTCCTAAGTCCCAAATTACCTAACGGAACTTTTCAAATCATAAAAATTCTGATCTGAGATCATATACAAACAAGTCAAATCTTGGTTAAACCTTTCAAATTACAAGTTTCAAACTGAGAACTGTTCTTCCAATTTCATTCTGATTACCCTGAAAACCAAAACCAATGATTTACATAAGTCATAATACATCACACGGGGCAAGTCATGCCCAAGAACTGATGATCAAAGTGCAAAAGCTCTAAATGACCGGTCAGGTCGTTACATCCTCCCCCACTTAAACATACGTTCGTCCTCGAACGTGCCCAGAGTTGTTCTAAAAGCCAATCAATTGCTGAATAACCTTACCATGCATATACCCGGGGGTGATCCCATGTCACGCTATCTCATATAGGTCCGATAACACATTGCAACTGAAATTTCACAGTCTAATCTAGCCTATTAACCTTGGAACCACATTTCCACTTCTAGAATCATCCACAAGATCAGAATCTCATATTTATACTCTAAATAAGCCCGAACAAGCTATAATAACCAATACCTGCAATCTCAGGTGCAATGACGTGATATACCACATAACTCAAATAGTTGTAGTGATATCTTCTAATCACAACAACTGCACACAACAACCGAATACCGGTAGAAAACCTCTTATCAATTAAAGTCTCATCCCAACACTTTTATATACTGCCAATGATAACTAAAACACATAGTAATCCATAACCACTTCCCAGATCAACCATTCATGAAGCTACTTCTCCTTTGGCCATAGCAAATTTCTGAGCCGAACCTCAATATTATCCTTCCTACATGCTGAAATTGAATCCGTTCGTATTCATTAATGATCCCAACGATCTCACCTACTCCAATACACTACGTTGGTGACATGATGCATTAATACAGGCGAAGGCCACAACTTGCGCAATACGCGCACTAATAAGCAATAGTCCGAACATACTCAAATCATGAAAATGACTCAAATGAAAGAGCTGTACCTCAAGCTCACCAGTACCACCATAACACAAGGTTGAGAACCCATCTCACATCATAGGAACAGAACTCACGAATCTAACCCACAAGGTCATACCCCCACCTAACTTCGCTGTGGTGCGCGATCCTATCCAAACACTGCTCCACATGAAACACCTCAAGTCACTATGCTCGAAATCGACAACCACTGGCAATTTGATATTTGGAACCAAAGTAAATCATCATAGCCACGGTGAAGCAAATAACATACACCACACAAACCCAAAAGGACATAACTGATACGTCATTCATCAAGTAACACCCAATTACTCTTCCCGCTCGACTTCCACTATGAAACCCCAATAGAACCGCACCATATGTGCCCATAACTAACAAATCATAACATCTCACAACACAGAAAGGTAACTCATAGATCTCCCCAGATTACTAATAAGCTTAATAACAATCGAATCAACACATCCCTTAACAATACAATTCGGTGCCAACCCAGCCGACTCAAGTTAGAACACGCATCCACATTGGCCTGCCAATGAACTCATCATCAAGGAAACCCTGAAGCTGATCCTTCAACTACTTTAATTCTGTCGGTGCCATATGATACGGTGCCCAACATCAAATCAATACCGAAATCAAAAACCTTGCCCGGTGACATGCTCGGCCACAAGAAACACATCCAAAAAGTCCCTCACCACTGGAACTGAATCAATGGTAGAAGCCTCTGCACTAACATCTATCATGAAAGCCCAACTAAGAAAGTCAATCCTTCCCAGCCGTCCACTGGGTCTTCGAAATATAAAACAACTCCACTAGGACATGATCCGTCAAACCTCTCCACTCAATCCGTGGAATTTCCGGCATAGCCAACAGCACCGCCTTAGCACAATAGTCCAGAATGACACAACACGGAGACAACCAATCTGAACCCAATATCATATCCAAAATCTAACATACCAAGCAACAAAAGATCCGCTCGGGTCTCCAAACCCCGATAGTCATTAGACAGTGCCGACACACATGACCCACAACCACAACATAGCTTGAACATGAGAACACCCAGTCTCCAACTCCATATAGCATACGAATCACCATACCTTATCCCAATTCCGTCGTCCGAAAGCATACCACACCCCAAATATCCAATCATTCCACGAGAGATACTCTAAAATTGCTCTGTACCACCAAGCAAACTCGAATATCAGCAGTCGATCTAACAAGAGAGTGCTGCAATATTACCGAAATACCATCAACTTAATCACATTGCCTTTTTTGAAACATAAAACCTCATCAAATCACCCCAAATTAGCAATACCATTTCCTTAATCATCCGAAAACCCTTTCTTTAATTATCTGAAGCTCATTTCTCTAATTTTCTGAAACTGCTTGTTGCCTAAGAGTTTTATGAAATTCCTTTCAGAACTGAACTGTAGTCGTACACACGCAATCTCAATCATCCACAGCATACCACATATACCATACCATCCTAGGATAACATGAGGACTTCATATCCCTTCCGAGCCACTAGCAACTATGTACCCAACCAACCAACACTTTTCACTGAACCCATCTGGAAGAAAATCACTACACATCCCACACTCCTTATGCCAGTAGAAAATATACATCTCTATCCACGGTAGAAATCAACAAGAACTCTCCAACTCCCTTTTGCACAAACAAGCTTATTAGGACTGAATCCTCCTAACTCAACTAGCCTACGCAGGCCACTAAAACCCAAGAGCATTACCGCGAAATACCTGTAGAAACTCATTACCTTGTAAACACCCAAGGAACTAATCATATCCTTACCATACGGATCTGGCCTACTACCAAGCTATCCCATCTATCCGAGCTCCCTTCTGATTTACCTTCAACTTGATACTTCTTCTTGCTATAACAACACAATTCCTCAACCCAGACTTACCACACGAGACCCCAAGCATAAAACCACATTGTCTAAGGCTCATAAGCCGCTGAGTACTCTCTAAAATGTTTCCAAAAGCACCACGTTCAAAATACCTACCCCGAAGGGACTTCCTGCGAATCTGGATCCATTACCTTCCTAATACTGATATATTGGATCCCATAATTGATATAGAAATGACACAAGTCTTGGCACCCTCTAATGCAAACCTTAGTTTCTAGCCAAATTATACACTTGAAAATCTCCAATTATTACCTGAAAATCTTGAACCCATTAGAACCATTCTCGAGAGTCATCCACTCTACTCAAACCGCGATTAGCCTGATCAAACGAACCGAACAACCCGTGCCTCATTAGCACTCTGACACCACAGAATGTAACCTCATTCCAGTACAACCAAGCAACTTCCTGCTCTATGCACCGATCATCCTTTACCAACAACAACTCAAGACATTCCGTAATTTTCACACACCTATGAAGCATACTATATCCTTTGTTAAGAATTTTCCTTTACTCGAGCCATCCTCGGTCTCAATCTCTGTAGGCCATAACTGATTCGCCCGAATGCCTCGAACTGGGACCAACATAGCACATAACCGTGCAATCAACTAATCAATAGCAGACTCCCCACTTGGCTCGAAGCCATAGATCAAAACACACTCAATAACTCATAACGCATATACTCTATTGCTGCCATAATACCATAGTGATATTAAACTAGATCCTTCCTAAGCTCGTGAAACACAAACCATCTGGTACCTTGAATCTTCTGCAACTCTCGCATTCATCCTCGCAAGAGTCAAGCCCACTCTCTTAAGAGACCTAAATTTAAATTTCAGCACTTATATTTCCCTTGAAAATGAGATCTTCTAAGAGACACATAAGGATCACACATCCTCATAACACTTCGCAGTAGATAACCCACCTGCTTTGCCTCCAACTAACATTTCTGTATACCTTCCACCATCACAAACATTACGCAGTCACTTAGTCTTCCTGAGTCTAAACTCATACTGCAACATGAAATTTACTTCACTCCCAACTAGGAAACATGAAAAGATTCTTCACACGCCCATAACTCGGGGCTAAACCTTGAATCAAGATGGAATTCAAGCACCTAATAGTTCTTTTATCCTTCATCGGGCCCTTTTCGTCACTTCCAAATCATATGAATACATCTCGCTGTCACATCACACTCATCACGTAACTATCCAGTCATTACTTCCCTTAATAGGGGAACCACATCACATATAGATCCAGAAACACACGCTCGCTCATTCAATAGCTCAGGGCTCAAGCTATAGGTAAAAATCTGGCCTCAAGTGACTGGCCCAACATCAACACACGGAGATCACATCTCGCCCCTCGATCTGGGAATCACAAGCCATCGATGCACATCTGATACTGGGCACTCATGCACGCATACGAATGCGTGGAAGGAATTCAAAGAGTTACATTTCAAGCTGAATCAAAGATGCACGATAAGAATTCAAGAGTGTGAAGTTTTTCCTAAAGGTTCTGCAGCCTCTCGAGGATAAATACAGATGTCTCTGTAACAATCCGCGAGACTCTACTAAACCTGCTCATGACTCGTGAGACCTATGTACCCTAGTCTCTGATACCAACTTGTCCTGACCCTAAACCCAGACCCGGTCGTGATGGCGTCTCTCGTGAAGACAAGACCAGCCAACTAGTCCCAATCCAATTTTTTTAAACAATTAAACATTAACAATCAGTCTAAGCATGAGTAAATAAGCCAAAGACTAACCAAAAGATAATATAATGTACGGAATACAGCCCAAACACAACTCGATACCGGGGTGTCACAAGTCATGAGCATCTACTAGGGTCTAAATACAACTGAAAAGTTTGAAATGTTCAAAATACAAACTAATGAAATGAAGAGGGAGGAAAGTAGTGGTACGAACACCGGCAGCTACCTTGCTAAACTTCGATGACTCTGCCTCCGATCAGCCAATACCCGCTACCGGGTTCAGAAATACCTAAATCTGCACACGAGCATCATAATGGGTACTTGCGCTCACTGGCGGTGTACAGACTCCGGGAGGGGCCCCTTACGGCCCAAGCGCAATATCAAGTCATCTCGTGGCATCATAAACAGGCTCTCAGCCTTATCAATATCAAGCCACCTAGTGGAGCACAATCTTAGGCCCTCGGCCGCATTACCATAATCAGTATCTCACTGCTGCGGCGTGCAGCCCGACCCAAAGGTATCCTCACAATACAGGCCATCGGCCTTACTCAGTCAAAAATCACATAAGCCACTCGGGCAATAGTAAAACGGGACGCTCAACCCAAAATATTATTTAAAATATCATTTCAAGTGTTAAAACAGAGTAAACATGACTGAGTTCAAGTATAAAGTCAAAATAGTGAGAAAATATCAATAAAAATCCCCGAAGGGTTCAAATAGTTGGCACAAAGCCCAAATATGGCATTCAGCCCAAATAATGATGATAGCAAATAGATTTTAGTCAAATACGCGGTAAAATCATCAATCGGTACGGACTAAGTCACAATCCCCCAATAGTGCACGACCCCACGCTCGTCATCAAGCATGTGCATCACCTCAATATAACACTACGATGTGCAATCCGGGGTTTCAAACCCTCAGAGCATCATTTTCAATCATTACTCACCTCGATCGGTCCAACCTCTAGCCCGCGATGCCTTCGTCCGCACAAATCGACCTCCGAATGCTCCAATTCTAGCCACAATCAGTACATAATCATTAAAATATGCAAAGAGAATGAAGCCCACTCGAAAATATCCAATTTACATCCAAATCCCGAAATTGCTCAAACCCGGTCCCCAGGCCCATGTCTTGAAACTCGATAAAATTAACATCAATGGAATCCTCATCCTCTCACAAGTTCGTACATATCAAATTTACCAAAATCCGACCTCATATAGTCACTCAAATTCTGAGAATCCACTCTCCAATTTCAAGCCCTAATTTCCCTACTTTTCCTCAGATATTTCCATTAATTTTCATGATTAAACAATAAAATAATCACCATAAACACAAGGTATAAAGCCCAAGTAGCTTACCTCTTTGGAAATACTTGATCCGCTCTCGAAATCACAGCTTGGAGTTCCAAAAATCGCACAAAATGGTGAACACATGACTGAAAATTGCGAAGGGGCATTTTTATACATTCTGCCCAGCACTTCCGCACCTGCGATCCCATAAGCACACCTGCGCTTCCGCTTCTGCGAAAAAACACTCGCTTCTACGGATTTCACTTACTCTACCAGATTCGGTATCATGACCCAGGTATCACACCTGCGGCCTCACAGATGCGATCAAGATCTTCGCTTCTGCGGCCAGCATCGCTTCTGCGGTCTTCTTTACGCACCAGCGGCATCGCACCTGCGGTCACCAATCCGCAGGTGTGGAAACAACAGAACCAGCAAATTTTCTGCTACAAAACTCCAAGTCCGACCTCCCGATAACTATCAGAAATCATCCCGAGGCCCCCAGGACCTCAACCAAAAGCACAAACATATCCTAATACCTTATTCAAACTTGCACCAATCTTCAAAACACCTCAAACAACATCAAATCAACCCAAACACATCGGATTCAAGTCAAACTTTCCAAAATCTTTCGAATTCCGCTCTTGATCAAAAACCCAACCAAAACAAGTCTGAATGACCTGAAATTTTGCACGCACATCCCAAATGACACAACAGAACTATTGTAACCTCCGTGATTCTATTACGACCTTTATATAAAAATCTCACTTATCGACGGGAATACACCAAAATCTCAACTTTGTCAATTCAAGCCTAAACCTTTCACGAACCTCCAAAATGTATTCTGATCATGCTCCTAAGTCCCAAATCACCTAACAGAGCTATCCAAATCATAAAAATAACGATCCAACATCATATACAAAAAAGTCAAACCTTTCAAATTACAAGCTTCAAACTAAAAAATGTTCTTCCAATTTCATTCTGATTACCCTGAAAACCAAAACCAACGATTTACATAAGTCATAATACATCACACGCAGCAAGTCATGCCCGAGAACTGATGATCAAAGTGCAAAAGCTCTAAACGACCGGTCGGATCGTTACAATTTCTGACCGAAGTCGGTCGTAATCTGTTAATTAGACAACCCCAGATGGGTTTCTTTCCCATTTTTTTGTTTTCCATCTCTCTCTTCCATCTCTCTTCCTCATTGATTTCGGCCAAATCTCACCAAAAATCAAGTCACCCACCTCCAAAATCGAAGCCTCTCCTCTTCTCTCTCACGTTGGCGCCCCCAGCCGTCACTGCCATTATTCCCTAAGCCGCCGCCACCACCGCCTTGTTCCACACTGCCACCACCACCACTACCATTCCACTCCGCGACATGACACTACTATCATTCTCTTTCACGATTATTAATCTACCTTATTAGCTTTTTAAGTTTTAATTTTCGGAATATAATTTTATGCAATTTTTTAGGGTTTTGTCTATTTAGAATTTGTGTGACTAAATAGGGTTTTTGAACTACATTAGATTTAGATTTAGATGTGAACTACCTAGAATTATATTTTTTAGGGTTTTGTTTGAAATATATTAGATTTAGAATTAAGTACATTGTAACTAAAGTGAACTACATTGTAACTCTAATTGATTATGCATTAATAGTGGTGTATAAATTATATACACTATATTGTAACTCTAATTGACTTATATTCTCAATTCAAATATTTTTTTTAATTTATGCAGATGACCGGTAGGGATTGAGGTAGGTTTAGGAAGGATAAAAGGCGTATTGATCATGAGGATAGTGCTACACCCTCACTTCCTTCCACTCCACACTTTCATCCCTCTGTTGCTGATGGTCGGCAGCAAACTTCCAGGCAAACATCTTTTTCACTACATCCATCTATTCATCAGACTACCTATCATTTGCCCTCCCAGCAGTATTCTTACCATTATCCACCACAGGGCTCTACCCAGCTTTTTCCACATAATCCTGCATATAAGTTACATGGCTACACATGGTCAGCAATCATAGGGCCATATGGTGAAAAACCCGTCATCTTCTCCATATGCTTCACCACCAGCTGGATCGCATCCATCTAGATTACAGCTACCCGGATCACAGCAGGGGTCTAGATCGCAGCCATCTTCATCAGCGACCTCATCTCCCTCTCCATGGAGTGCGTCTCCAAGCATTTCTATACTTTGCCTTCGGGATAGTAGCGCTGATCCAGATGCCTCCCTTTCTATGTACGCTTCAAATACACATGAGGATGATGATCCAGATGCAATGTGGGGTATGATTGTTATCATAGATGATCATCAAGCCTTAGGGCAATGGGTAAGATTTATTTATTACTTATTTTATTTTTTCCTGAATTATAATAGATTGTCTTGTTTATTTAATATAATTGCTATATTGTAGGTTCATACTTAGTCATGGGACTATAAAGACAATCACTGAAACTCTTGGTTGGTACTATGATGCAGCTACTTGGAGTGATTTTTCACCGGAGCTCGTGAAGAAAATTTTCAATCAATTTAAGGTTTAATACAATTTTTATCTATTTAACATTATATTAACAATATTTTCAACTAACGTTACACACTTCATTTGCAGAACAAGTGTGCATGGGAGGACCGGCATAACAGTGACATTCTTGCAAATTTTGAGTTCAAATACCGTAAGAGACTATCCGATTCCTTCAGTTTTGCTCGAAAGAAAACAAGAAGCCTTCATGGGTTCTACCACATTTATGTGAGAATCTACCGAGACAGTGGGACACTAAGGATTTCAAGAAGAATAGTGATCAGGAAAAGAATACACGAGCATCTTAGAAGGGTGGCTCCTTTCACTGTGTGGGTGCAAGGAGCATGGGGATTGCGAGGAGACTAGTGGTAATTCCATAAAGCATTTAAATCTATTTTTATAAAACTATATTTATTTTAATTTAGTTAACATATTTTATTTATTTGTAGGAAAAAATATATATGGGAGGAAGCTGACTCACGATGAGTTCTTCATGGAGACTCACATCCGGAAGAAGAAGGCACCGACAAATCCAAATAGATGGGTCGAGGACCGGGCGGAGACTACATATGTAAATTTTATTACTACTATAACATAAACTTAATGTTTATAATATTATATAGTTAATAATTTTCTATCTTCTAAATAAAGGATCGCTATAAGATTATTATGGAGGAGTACAATCAGAGATTGCCACCGAATGAGCAAGGTGAACCACCTTCCATTTCAGACGAAGAAGTGCAGAAGATTTGGTTGGATATTGTCGGTGGTCTTAAAAAGGGGATAACAACCTTCCAGAGAGATCATTTCGGCGTTACAGGGCTAGATTGCAAGTATAGGGACCTCCGCCCTAAGTGAGGCACTTGATAAGTCAAATCTCTCGACTTTGGAGAAGAAGATCACAAAGCTGTCAGCAGAGTTTAAAGAGGCAAAGGCTAGAGAAGAAAAGAGAGATAAATAATTTGATAGTCTTCAAAGTCAGCTAGAAAAGAGGGACCAATAATTTAATATCCTTCAAGGTTAACTGGCCAATCTTCTTGCTAGTGGTGTGTCATGCCCTGAACCTAGGGGCGAGAGTGGCACCCAGTGCCTCACCTATCCTTGTGTACTAACTTGCAACTAAGGGACTCTGAACATATGATGTCATACTTTGGTCATGGGCCACATTGCAAGATAATTACGAATGTTGACTAAATGTCAATATATAACTGGGCCAACAAGGCCATCATAACTATTACAGCTAACAAAACCAACCAAATATACATACAAGATCTGCAAGCCCAACATATTGCACTAATTGACAGAATATGTCTACAAGCCTCTATTGATGGATATAATGTGATCGGAATAGCTACCCAACCTACTCATAACATATATATATATATATATATATATATATATATATATATATATATATATATATATATATACACACACACGTATACAATATGTACATAAGGCTCTAGACCCAGAAACTCCGAAAGGCTTGGAGCATACCGATCAAGCAGAACTTGGGCAATACCTATTGAGGAGGCCAACCCATCTGTCTATCTGACCTGCACGCATGAAATGCAATGCCCCCAGAAAAGGGACATCAGTACAAAATAATGTACTGAGTATGTAAGGCAATATACTGAAAGCTGAAACTGAACTGATAATATAATAAATGCAAGTAGCTGGAAGTCAAAGATAATCTGAAGATATACTTACCTGCTGATACTGACTCAACTCTCTTAATATAGTAAGTAAAATAGTTGTCCGACCCTATAAGGCTCTATATATATATACAACTGCTATGCCGTAGTAGGCTCGCTCATAAGCGCTCGGCCATACTAGGCTCTGTATCTAGACCAATTGGGCTCGCTTATAAGCGCTCGAACACAGTAGGCTCAGTATATAACTTACCATCTGATCAGAGGTTGCCCAATAGGGGCCTGCCCATCGATTATAGCTCAAAGGTAATGAAAATACTTTTAATACTGTATATATATAAATTCTATGCTCTCTTGACTGGAAGAAGGAAATACTCAACTGAATATGAAGTCCCGATAAGGAGAATATTACAACTTACAAAACTAGGAAAATATACACAATATGCGAGACTAGCAAAATATACATAAATTCCGGGATATGAATTTTTCTTTATGCCTCGTTATCAAACTTGTATAATGACAAGATCATGCCAAAATGAAAGAAGAGCTTAGCCTTAACATACCTGGAGTAGGGAAAACTACGTATAATATTCCGTTGGAAACCTTTGTGGATTGAACTTAGAAACCCAAAAATCAAATTAAGCTTCGAAATTTGCTTCTACTTCAACGTTTCCTTTGAGCTAAATTTGAAACGAAAGAAACGAAATTTGCTTCTGAACTTGGCGTTGAAATGCTTGAACCAAGAAAATGGACCTTTCTCTAAAGTTAACTTGAATTGTAAAGAATGGATCATATCTTGATTTTCAATCCTAAAATTTTTTTCTTGGTTTCTTGTCCAAAATGGAATGACAAGATTTTATGTTAATATTACTTGGATGCTTTAATTGTCCAAGATTAAGACACCTAGCCATAGAATGACTTAAAAGTCATTCCTTTACTTGTGGCCTTCTGCCACGTTACTTTTCTTGGGGTGGGGTGATTTTAATTTATCCACTTATTAGTTAATCGGGTAATGTTTTGTTACCCGGTAATTAATCTATTACCCGCATAATTTAAAAATTACCCCAAATTACTTACAATATTACTCACTTTTCACATACCTTATACATCTTTCTACCATGGCCATGTAGTACCTTGTATGGCACTAGTCCATAAATACCGGGTAATTTAGCTCGGACCGTATTTTACCCCAACATGCCAAACTTCGACAAAATTCATTTTCTTCGATATTACTTACTCTCTTACCTTCACGAATTTACTTATCATTTATAATCCTTATAATCTCCAAAAATCTTTTCTTTGGATTGATGTCAATTACCTTATGACAAATTCAACGTACATTACTGCAGGGTGCAACATGGACGCAACTTATTACTGCGAAGTGTAACATCACCGCAATGTAATACTGTTGGGCATAACATTGTCGTAATATAATACTGTCGAACGTAATATCGACGTAATATTGCGGGGTGTAACATGGTGCTTTCTCAATTTTTTGGTCTTTTAAGTTTTCCCCATATGCGAATCCTTCTCGTCGTGATCCTTCAAACCATGATAGAAATGAAGCTTCTAGTAGTGAGATGGAGATGATGCAATATAAAACGCTCCTTAAATGGTGTGTATTGCTAAACAAAGTCTTGATATGAAAAATTAACATAGAATCACAAAAATAGATTTAATTTTATTACTAAATTATTATGGGTATAATTCTGTTTGCTCCTTGATTTTTCCTATGAATTGTTCTCCATTAATTGAGGGCTTAAGCAGCATATTTCTTGAACATAAGATGTTGCGGACTTCCTTGAGATGTATGTTATCTCTGTGAAAAGGAAAAACATATTTTAATCACTTCGGTAGGGGTGTCAAGTGTACCGGTTAGGCCCGGCCCAGGCCCGCGAGCCCGTATGGATAGTGGGCCTGAACAGGACTACCCATTTAAGCCCGGGACCAGGGGATTAGAGGCCCAAATGGGACGGTTCAGATAAAATGCCCGTTAGGACCGGGACCGTTTGGGCCCGAGACCGGCTCCTAAGTGGGCCGGTTCAACCGATCCCAAACGGTCCTAAGCGGGCCCAATGGCTAATTTATAAAAAAAATCTCAAATCAAAATCTGACTGTTGATGCTTAAAAAATAGCCGTTATGGCTGTCAAAATAGCCATTGGCTATTTCTAAAATACCCCCTCATTCTTTCATTTTTCTTCACCAAATCATCAATCTCTCTCAACCTCTCTCTAATTTTCTTCTAAAATTGGTTACTTTGTTGTTGCAACTTATGTGAAAAATTGTGAAGTTGGTGAATTGAAGTATTCAAGTATGCAAGTCTTCAACGATAATTAATTTCAACAAGTTGTTCGTCAATTCGGTAAACTTGTTCCAACTCTTTGGTTTTAATATTATAGTTTTGTTTGTTTTATTTAATTACTTTGTATAATTATAATTAAGATGAATTTTTCGTTAAAAAAAATATTTAGTAAAAATAAGGGAAAATCCAAGAGTGGTGAATCTATGTAACAACCCGACTGGTCGTTTTGAGCTTTTGCACTTTGCTCGCCAGTTCTTGGGCATGACTAGCCCCGTGTGATGTATTATGACTTATTTAAATCGTCGGTTTTGGTTTTCAGGATGATCAGAATGAATTTGGAAGAACAGTTCTCAGTTTGAAGCTTAAAAATTTGAAAGGTTTGACCAAGTTTTGAATTGTTAGCATATGATCTCGGATTGGAATTGTTATGATTTGGTTAGCTCCGTTAGGTGATTTGAGACTTAGGAGCATGATCGGAATGTGTTTTAGAGGTCCGGAGTAGATTTAGGCTTGAATTGGCGAAATTGGAATTTTGGTGTTTTCTGGTTGAGAGGTGAGATTTTGATATATTGGTCGGAATGGAATTCCGAAAATTGGAGTAGGGTCCTTTGTGACATTTGTGACGTGTGTGCAAAATTTCAGGTGATTCGGACGAGGTTTGATAGATTTTTTGATCGAATTCGGAATTCGGAAGTTTTGAAATTTTAGGCTTGAATCTGAGGGTGATTCGATGTTTTGATGTTGTTTTAAGTGTTCCGAAGGGTGGAACAAGTTTGAATAATGTTTTAGGATTAGTTGGCATGTTTGGTTGAGGTCCCGGTGGCCTCGGGTGAGTTTCGGGGTGGTTCCGGACCATTTCTAAGCTATTTTTAGCTGCTGGTTTACAGCAGCGTTATACGCGACGCGGGGAATTGGAAGCGATCGCGATGAGTAAAATGCGAAAAAATTGTCAGTGCTTCGCGATCGCGGATCAAGCTTCGCGGTCGCATAGAGTAAATATTCTGCTGCACTGATCCAATTTTGGAAGCTTATATCTCACAATCTATAATGTATTTGGAGATGATACAAAAATAAAAGTTGTAGCCCTTTGTGTCTAGTATTCAGAAATGTAAATTAATTAGTATTTTAAGTTGAGTATAAAATGTTGTGGTGGTTACACTATAGGCTGTCCGGGAAGGGTTTAGGAATCTCTAATGCACAGGGCTGATTTTTGGAAGCTTATATATTGAAATATATAAAGAGTCAGGAAATGAATAACATATAAAATTATAGCCCTTGGTGTCTAGTTTTAAGAACATCAAACCATTTGTCCTTTTGAGTTGTGTGCAAAAAGTTATGACCATTACACTGGAGGTTGTCCGGAAGAGCTAGGAACTTGTTCTTCGCGATCGCAAAGCGTTGTCCGCGATCGCGAAGGGCAAATTTTGGGCTGAGAAAAGTTGTGCTTCGCGATCGCAAAGCATTTTCTATGATCACGAATAGTATATACTTGGGCAGAATGTTTTAAAAACCTGTTCCGCGACTTTGAACCCTTTTTACACCATTTTTGAATGGGAATAGAGCTTGGAGACGATTTTGAAGAGAGGAAATCATTGTTATTCATTGAGTTAAGGATTTTGGAACCTAAAACTTGATTATTTGTTATTAAGGTACGAAAATATCAGTGTAAATTTATGAAAATCAGTAGAAAAAATGGTGGAGTTAGGGCTTGAGATTATGAGACCTTCTAGGGATGATTTGAGGGGTCAAACGAACTCCGATTTTCGAGTTCTTTATATGTACGAACTTGTGAGATGATGAATAACATTTTGTTATAAAGTTTGTCCAGTTCCGGGATGTGGGCCCAGGGGCCGGGTTTGAGCAATTTTGGGATTTTTGATGTAAATTGAATATTTTCGAGTGGGCTTCGTTCCCTTAGCATATTCTAATGATCATGCACTGATTGTGGCTAGATTTGGAGCATCCGGAGGTCAATTCGCGTGGGCGAGGCATCGCAGGCTAGATTTTGAATAGGATCGAGGGAAGTAATAATTGTAAATACTGTCCTGAGGGTTTGAAACCTCGGATTACGCATCGTTGTGTTATTTTGAGGTAACGCACACCCTAGATGACGAGCGTGGAGTTGTGCGTCGTTAGGGATTGTCATTTGGTCCGTTCCGTATGACTATTAAGTCGCGTATTTGATTTGAATCCTTATGATATTCCATGTTCTAGAGATTGATATTATATTTGGGTTGTATGTCATGTTTGGGGCCTTGTGCCGACTTGTTGAGACCCTTAGGGGCATTTTTACTACTTTTCCTCACTTTATTTGTTTTGAAAGCATATCCTCAGTCATGTTTTTACTTTTTATTATTTAAATCTAGTTTTATCACTTTACTTCTTAAAAATATGAAAAACTGCTTGGGCTGAGTCCCCTGATTTACTAATGGCCTGAGTGATTGTGAGATTGATGACTGAGATAGACCGAAGGTCTGATCGTAAGGTTGATGATTGAGATAGACCGAGAGTCTGGTTGTGAGGTTAATGACTGAGAGAGGCCGAGGGCCTGGTTGTGAGGATTATATATTTATGGATCGGGCTGCACGCTGCAGCAATATATATATGACTGCTCAGTCTTTATTTACCTTTATTACTTACTGGGTTGGAGTACTCACATTACTCCCTGCACCTCGTGTGCAGATTCAGGTATTTCAAAACTTGATAGTGAGTAATGATTGATCACACACGGAGTCATTAGAGTTAGCAAGGTGGATGCACGACGTTCGCATTACTGCTTCCTTCCTCTCATTTTCATTACTGTATTTAGTACATTTTTAGACTCTTGTTGTATTCAGACCCTGGTAGATGCTCATGACTAGTGACACCCCGATGTCGGGTTTGTGTAATTATTCTGCACTTTTCTTTTAAATTTTCATTATGAGATTATTGGTTTATGAAGGGTATAAAAACAACTTTTATTAATAAATGGTTGATTCGGAAGTTGTGTCGGCTGGCCTAGTTTCATGATAGGCGTCATTACGACCGGGTCGATTTTGGGTCGTGACAATCTAGTGGCCAATCTATTCCTCCTCTAATTCTCCATCCTCCCCTACCTAAACCCCATACCCACCCTCCACCTTTTCCTATTCTTGATAGTGATAATACTTTATTACATTTTACTAAGAGTCAATATGTGGATAATGTTTGTGGTGGTGAATGCTTAGATGATGAATATATAAATTTTCTTTATGGTAATCCAACTATAGATTAAGAAGATTAGCAGAAAATAAATTTAGATGAAACGCAATCAGATGATGATACACCCACTAGTCATGTTGCTCAAGTTAACCCAACTAATCCAAATGATGCCCCGGTTGACCCCCCTGTTACTACCCCTACTTTTTCTAGACAACCTTCTAAATGGGCCGAAACAACTCTTGTTTGGCCATTTTTTATTCAAATAAGATAAAAAAATAAAGCTAAGTGTAAAACTTGTGAAAAAAGAGTTAGCATTTAACTATGTTGATCTGGGGGGGAGGGGGGAGTTTGAGGAGACACATAATGATACACCCTAAAGATAAAGCTAAATTTTTCCAAATGAAAGCTGCGGCCGAGGGGGTAAGTCCAACTAGTCAGCCTGACCGTAGTACCGGATCAAATCAATTTCTACCTGGAATTAACACTGTTACCAGTGGTATTTTATATTATGACCCAAAAAAAGATAGGCAACAATTGGCAAAAATGGTTACTGATATGTGCTTACCCTATAGTTTTCCGTCTAACCCCCACTTTGTGTATTATATTAGAAGAGTTTTTAATCCTACTTATAAAGGAAGGCCTCGCACAACCGTAAAGAGCGATATTTATAAATATGTGATGACCCAACCGGTCATCTTAAGAATTTATGCCCCGATCCCCTATTAATTGCTTTCCCCGAGTCTATTTCTACTATTTTGATTCGTCGGGATGTCCGGTTTTGAGTTTCGAAGAGTTTTGGGATACTTAGTCCCCAAATGAGAGCTTAAGTGTTGGAAAGTTAACCTTAGTCAGAAAAGTGTGAAGACGGCCTCGGAATGGAAATCTCATGGTTGTGTTAGCTCCGTTGGGTGATTTCGTACTTAAGGACGTGTTAGGATTGTGTTTTGGATGTCCTTAGCTAATTTAGGCTTGAAATGCCGAAAGTTGAATTTTTGAAGTTTCTGGTTCGATAGTGAAATTTTGATCCGAGGGTCGAAATGGAATTCCGGGAGTTGCAGAAGTTCCGTTGGGTCATTTGAGATGTGTGTGCAAAATTTCAGGTAATTCGGACATGCTTTGGTTGGGTTTTTGATCGGGAGCGGAATTTGGAAGATTTTAGAAAGTTTGGCTTGAATCCGATGTGTTTTGGTTGATTTGATGTTGTTCGAAGTGTTTTGAAGATTGTTACAACTTTGAATAAGATTTTAGGATATGTTGGTGCTTTCGGTTGAGGTCCCGGGGGCCTCGGGGTGATTCCAGATGGTTAACGTGGAGGGTTGAGACTTGTAAAGTTGCAGAATTCTTGTTGCTTCTGGTATTTCCGCACCTGCGGATTGGGGACCGCATGTGCGATACCGCAAGTGCGATAAGGGAGGTCGCAGAAGCGGAAAATGCTGAGGGAGTTAGGAACTGCAGATGCGGTTGTGGGACCGCACATGTGAAGGCGCAAGTGCGGAGGCTTGACCGCAAATGCGGTATTGGCCGGTTAAGTGATTTCTGCAGAAGCGGTAAAAGGGCTGTAGATGCGAAAATGTCTGGGCAGAAGGTATAAATTGTGCCCTTCGCGAATTTTGAGCTATTTCACCATTTTTATCTCGGCTTTGGAGCTTTTTGGGCGATTTGAAAGAGGGATTTCAAGGGGACTTCGTTGAGGTAAGGAATTTGGACCTAAAACTTGTTGCTGTGATATTATTTCACGGATTAGAGCTAGAAATCATGGAAATTTAGGGTTAAAATTAGGGAAATTATGGCTTAGTATTGGAGACCTTTGAGTAATGATTTGATAGACCTTTTGAGGTCTGAATTTGATGCTTTTGGTATGACTGAACTCGTGAGAGTGCGAGGTTTCTGGAAATATAAATTTTACCCGATTCCAAGATGTGGGTCCGAGGGGAATTTTGGTCATTTTACCTAATTTCGCATATTAGCTTAGAATTTAATTGTAAAATCAATTACTTGAAGTGTTATTTACATTATGAAATTGAATTGAATAGATTTGGACCATTTGGAGTCGAGTATTCGTGGCAAGAACGTGGTCTCGGGTTGACTTTGAATCGGTTCGAGGTAAGTGGCTTGTCTAACCTTTTGTGGGGGACCTTCCCCTTAGGATTGATATATATTTGGTAATTGAAATGCTTTGTACGTGAGATGACGAGTCTGTACTTGTGCAAATTGTTGGAAATCTGATTTTCTTTAAGTATTGATTAGTATGTTTCTCTTCCTGCTTTTATTACTTGTACTATTAAGCGTGTTGTTAGCTAGGAAAGCATGTCTAAGTGATTTATTTGCTTTAATTGTTCAACCTGTTTACCTGAACTCTGTGCAGCATGCTAGGCTAGAGTTATTTGTTGCCTTAAAGTGAAATTTCCATTTCTGAATATTTTCTTATTGCTACTGTGTATTACATTGGGACTACGGATGTGGGATTCCGGTAGCTCCCCCTTGTCTGTTTATTTTGGGACTACAAATGTGGGATTCCGGTAGATCCCCCTGGGTATTTCCATTTGGGACTACGGAATGGGATTCCGATAGATCCCCGCACACTATGAGTTGGACTATGGGACGGTATCCCGGGAGACTTATCGGATATGTGTATTTAGGACTATAGGATGGTATCCTGGGAGATCCCTGATCGGAATTATTGGTGCTGAGTTGTACTTTCCGTGTTTACCTTGCTTCTGTATAGTTGTTGCTGCCTTGTATATCATATGTTACTTTCACTATTGTCTTTCATTATACTATTTTGTTCTATACGTTTGAACTTTATATTTTTGTTTAACCTCAATAGGGCCCTGACCTTCCTCGTCACTACCTGACCGAGGTTAGGCTTGGTACTTACTGAGTACCGTTGTGGTGTACTCATGCCCTTTCTATACATGTTTTTCATGTGCAGATCCAGGTACTTCTACTCAGGCCTACCATCCTTGAGGGAGGCGACTGCTTAGGAGACTTCAAGGTACATCTGTCGCGTCCGCAGACCGAGGAGTCCCTGTTATTCCTGCTTTTAGTATTTAGCCCTCCTATATTTTTCTGTTCTTATTAGACATTCTGGAGTTAGAGCTATGTATTACTTTTCTTAGCTTGTGATTTGTGGTTTTCCGGGTCTTGGATTTTCGTATTGGTATTGAGAGTTAAACATGGTGTATGTCGAGCGGCACATTTAAACACTGTTATCACTTATTTCCTGTTTTAAATTGTTTTACTTCCGTAAAATTTTGTTTTTCTTCTGCAATTTAGGCTTATCTAGTCGTAGAGACTAGGTGCCGTGACGATGGTCCATGGAGGGCGCACCGGGGTCGTGACAAGTTGGTATCAGAGCTCTAGGTTCATAAGAGTCACGGATCACAAGCTAGTTTATTAGAGTCTTGCTGATCGGTATGGAGACATCTGTACTTATCTATGAGAGGCTATGTAACTGTTAGGAAAAAAATTTCCACTTCATTTGATTTCCTTGTCGTGCAATATTTTGACATCACAATTCTAAACTTCTGTCTTCTATTCTCTCACAGATGGTGAGGACATGTGCTACCCGAGATGATCAGGCACCCGCGCCCCCTACTACAGCTGTCAGAGGCCGAGGCCGGGGTAGAGGCCGAGGACGCGCACGTGGTGCAGCCAAAGCACCTGCGCGAGCTACTGCCCAGGTACCACCAGCAGATCCAGCCAGAGTCCAGGCACCTGATACGCCTACTGCTACCACTACTCCAGCTCTTCAGGAGATTCTGGCATAGTTCATGAGCATGTACACCACTTTGGCTCAGGTAGGGTTGCTTCCCCTTGGTGCAGCTACGTCCCAGGCCGGGGGAGAAGCACAAACTCCCGCCGCCCGCACTCCCGAGCTGTGAGTGCATGTCGATCAAGTCCCAGAGATTATTCTTGTACCACCTGCAGTGCCAGTTCGGCGCGAGGATAGGGCAGCTGCTTTAGAGGATGAGCAGCGGAGACTTGAGAGGTTCAAGAAATATGATCCTCCGGTTTTCAGTGGTTTAGCATCGGATGATGCCTTGGGGTTTCTGGAGGAGTGCTACTGTATTCTCTGTACCATGGGTATATTAGGATTGAGCGGGGTTTCCTTCACTACTTTTCAGCTTCGAGGAGCCGCCTATGAGTGGTGGCGCACCTATGAGTTAGACAGTCCGGACAAAGCTACTTCACTGACTTGGACCCAGTTTTCAGATCTGTTTCTGAGAGAGTTTGTTCCTCAAAGCCTCAGGGAAGCATGGCGCGCAGAGTTTGAGCATTTTACTAGGGTGCTATGATTGTCTCAGAATATGCTATCTGTTACACTAGCTTGGCTAGACATGCCCCAACCTTGGTTTCTACAGTCCGCGAGAGGGTTCGCTGGTTTATTGAGGGCCTTATTCCAGCATTAGATCTAGCATGGCTCGTGAGTTGGAGATGGATATTTCTTATCAACAGGTGGTGAGCATTGCTAGGAGGGTTAAGAGTATGCATGCTAGGGATAGAGAAGAGAGAGAGGTCAAGAGGTCTCGAGAGTCGGGCCATTATTCTGGTGCTTGTACCCCAGCTGCAGGTCGTCATGGTAGGGGTTATATGGGTTGCCCTGTTCATTCAGCTCTTCCAGCAGCCAGTAGTGCTCCAGCTCTTCCTAGGCATCAGGAGCCTTATTATGCACCTCTGATTTCTAGCGTGCCTCCTACACGGGGTGCTTTTAGAGGTCAGTCCAGCAGACCTGGCCCTAGCCAGTCACAACCACCACGTCCTCCGAAATCTTGTTTTGAGTGTGGTGACACATGCCATATGGTGAGGGGTTGCCCCATACTTGGGAGGGGTGCACCTCCCTAGACTTCTCAACCACAGCGTGCCCTGCAGAGTTCTCAGGATATGGTTACAGCTCTGGTTGCTACCCCACCTGCTCGGCCTGCCAGAGGTGGAGGTCGGGGAGGTAGAGGTCGCCCTAGAAGGGGAGGCCAAGCCAGATACTATGCCCTTCCTGCCCGTACCGAGGTTGTTGCCTCTGATTCTGTCATCCCAAGTATTATATTGGTTTGTCACAGAGATGCATCGGTTCTATTCGATCTAGGATCTACCTACTCTTATGTGTCTTCTTATTTTGCTTCGCATTTAGGTGTACCTCGGGATTCTTTTAGTTCCCCTGTTTATGTTTCTACTCCAGTGGGAGATTCTCTTGTTGTGAACCGTGTTTATTGGTCGTGTTTGGTTTCTTTTAGTGGTTTTGAGACCAGAGCTGATTTATTGTTACTCAGCATGGTCAATTTTGATATTATTGTTACTCAGCATGGTCGATTTATTGTTACCAGCATAGACTAGTTGCTGTTATTTTGTTTTTTATGGAATTTATGTTATGTTATGGATTTTACGGTAGTTTATGTTGTTTTATTATGAGTCTATTGATAGTACTAATATAGTGTCTCTTGTTGCCTCTTTGAGCCGAGGGTCTCCTGGAAACAGCCTCTCTGCCCCTCGGGGTAGAGGTAAGGTCTGCGTACATATTACCCTCCCCAGACCCCACTTGTGGGATTACACTGGGTTGTTGTTGTTGTTGTTGTTGGACTAGTTGTCGCCCCATTATGCTATTCTTGATTGTCACGCCAAAACTGTGATGCTGGCTATGCCAGGTGTGCCATACGTTGAGTGGAGGGGTACTTTAGATCACACTCCCAGTAGAGTCATTTCTTTTCTTAAAGCTTAGTGTGTGGTTGAGAAGGGGTGTGACGCATATTTAGCTTATGTGAGAGATGTCAGTATTGATACCCCTTCAGTTGATTTAGTTCCAGCAGTACGAGATTTTCCCGACGTGTTTCCAGCTGACCTTCCAGGCATGCCGCCTGATAGAGATATTGATTTTGGCATTGATTTGTTGCCGGGCACTCAGCCCATTTCTATTCCTCCGTATTGTATGGCTCCTCCTGAGTTGAGGGAGTTTAAGGATCAGTTACAGGAATTGCTTGATAAGGGTTTTATTCAGCCTAGTGTATCGCCTTGGGGTACTCCTATCTTTTTGTGAAGAAAAAGGATTGTTCTATGCATATGTGTATTGATTATCTCCAGTTGAACAAGGTTACAGTGAAGAACTGTTATCCTTTGCCTCGTATTGATGATCTGTTTGACCAGCTTCAGGCGCACGAGTGTTTTCTAAGATTGATTTGTGCTCAGGTTACCATTAGTTGAAGATTCGGGAGCCAGACATCCCGAAGACTGCTTTCAGGACTTGATATGGTCATTACGAGTTCCTTGTCATGTCATTTGGGCTAACCAATGCCCCAGCAGCCTTTATGCATTTGATGCACAGTATGTTCCGGCTGTATCTTGACTCATTCGTTATTGTCTTTATTGATGATATTCTTGTTTATTCCCGGAGTCGGGAAGATTAAGACAGCACTTGAGGACCGTGCTTCAGACGTTGAGAGAGAAGAAGTTATATGCTAAGTTCTCAAAATGTGAGTTTTGGTTGGATTCAATGGCGTTCTTAGGCCACGTGGTATCGAGTGAGGGTATTCAGGTGGATCCGAAGAAAATAGAGGCCGTGCAGAGTTGGCCCAGACCATCCTCAGCTACAGAGATCCACAGTTTCCTTGATTTGGCAGGCTACTACCGTTGTTTTGTGGAGGGGTTTTTATCGATTGCAGCCCCTATGACCAGCTTGACCCAGAAGGGTGCTCCATTTCAGTGGACGGAGCAGTGTGAGGCGAGCTTTTAGAAGCTCAAGATAGCTTTGACTACAGCCCCAGTTTTGATATTGCCTTCAGGTTTAGGGCCTTATACGGTCTATTATGATGCCTCGAGGATTGGCCTTGGAACGGTGTTGATGCAGGACGGTAGGGTGATTGCCTACGCATCCAGACAATTGAAGATACATGAGAAAAATTACCCTGTTCACGACCTTGAGTTAGCTGCCATTTTTCACGCCCTGAAGATTTGGTGCCATTATTTATACGGGGTTCCCTGTGTGATTTATACTGACTATCGGAGCTTGCAGCACTTGTTCAAGCAAAAGGATCTAAATTTGTGCCAAAGGAGGTGGTTAGAGTTGCTGAAGGATTATGACATCACCATTTTGTATCACCCAGGCAAGGCCAATATGGTGGTCGATGCTTTGAGTCCCCGGGTGGAGAGTTTGGCTTATTTACCAGCATCTGAGAGGCCTATGGCGATGGATGTTCATGCCTTAGCTAGCCAATTTGTGAGATTGGATATTTCATAGCCCAGTCGGGTTCTAGCTTGCGTGGTTTCTCGGTCTTCCTTACTTGATCGTATTAGGGAGCGACAGTATGATGACCCTCATCTGCTTGTCCTCAAGGACAAGGTTTAGCACGGTGATGCCAGAGATGTGACTATTGGTGATGATGGGATATTGAGGATGCAGGGTCGGATTTGTATACCCAATGTTGATGGGCTTCGAGAGTTGATTCTGGATGAGGCCCATAGTTCGCGGTATTCCATCCATCCGGGTGCCGCGAAGATGTATCAGGATTTGGGACAGCACTATTGGTGGAGGCGGATGAAGAAAGATATAGTTAGATTTGTATCTCAGTGCCTCAACTGTCAGCAGGTGAAGTATTAGCACCAGAGATCGGGTGGGTTGCTTCAGCAAATAGAGATTCCGTAGTGGAAGTGGGAGCGGATCACTATAGACTTTGTAGTTGGGCTCCCACAAACTTTGAGAAAGTTCGATGCTATTTGGGTAATTGTGGATCGGCTGACCAAGTCCGCTCATTTCATTCCTGTGTGTACTACTTATTATTCGAAGCGGTTGGCAGAGATTTATATCCGGGAGATTGTTCGTCTACATGGTATTCTAGTGTCCATCATTTCAGATAGAGGTAGTCCGTTCACATCACGATTCTGGAGAGCCGTTGAGCATGAGTTGGGTGCTAGGGTGGAGTTGAGTACATCATTTCACCCTCAAACGGACGGTCAGTCTGAGTGCACTATTTAGATTCTTGAGGATATGCTCCGTACGTGTGTGATTGAGTTTGGAGGGTCTTGGGATCAGTTCTTACCGTTGGCGGAATTTGCGTACAATAACAGCTATTAGTCCAGCATTCAGATGGCATCGTATGAGGCCTTATATGGGAAGCGGTGTAGATCCCCGGTAGGTTGGTTTGAGCCGGGCGAGGCTAGATTATTGGGCACGGACTTAGTTCAGGATATTTTGGAGAAGGTTAAGGTGATTCAGGTTAGACTCCATACAGACCAGTCCAGACAGAAGAGTTACGTGGACCAGAAGGTTTGTGATGTATCCTATATTGTTGGTGAGCGGGTTCTGCTTCAGGTTTCGCCTATGAAAAGTGTTATGAGATTTGGGAAGAAAGGGAAGTTGAATCCGAGGTTTATTGGCCCTTTTGAGATATTGAGGCGTGTTGGGGAGGTTGCTTATGAGCTTGCCTTACCTCCCAGCTTGGCAGGAGTTCATCCGGTATTTCATGTTTCGATGCTCCGGAGGTATCACGGTGATCTGTCGCACGTGTTAGATTTCAGTTCAGTGCAGTTGGAAAAGGATCTATCATATGTTGAGGAACTAGTTGCAATATTAGACAGGCAGGTCAGAAAGCTGAGGTCAAAGAACATTGCATCAGTGAAGGTTCAGTGGTAGAGTCAGCTAGCCGAGGAGGCGACCTAGGAGACCGAGCAGGATATGCGCAGCAGTTACCCTCATCTTTTCGCTACTTTTGGTATGTCTTTATGCTCGTTCGAGGACGAACGAATGTTTAAGTATAGGAGGATGTAACGATCTGGCCGGTCGTCTTAAGAATTTACACCCTGATTCCCTATTAATTGCTTTCCCCGAGTCTATTTCTGCTATTTTCATTTGTCGGGATGTCCGGTTTGGAGTTTCGGAGAGTTTTGGGATACTTAATCCCTAAATGAGAGCTTAAGTGCTGGAAAGTTGATCGTAGTTGGAACAGTGTGAAGACGGCTTCGGAATGGAAATCTGATGGTTCTGTTAGCTCCGTTGGGTGATTTCGGGCTTAGGGGCGTGTTCGGATTGTGTTTTCGAGGTCCGTAGCTAATTTAGGCTTGAAATGCCGAAAGTTGAATTTTTGAAGTTTCTGGTTCGATAGTGAGATTTTGATCCGAGGGTTGGAATGGAATTTCGAGAGTTGTAGTAGTTCTGTTAGGTCATTTGGGATGTGTGTCCAAAATTTCAAGTCATTCGGACGTGGTTTGGTTGGGTTTTTGACCGGGAGCAGAATTTGGAAGATTTTAGAAAGTTTGGCTTGAATCTGATGTGTTTTGGTTGATTTGATATTGTTCGAAGTGTTTTGAAGATTGGTACAAGCTTGAATAAGGTTTTAGGATATGTTGGTGCTTTCAGTTGAGGTCCCGGGGGCCTCGGGGTGATTCCGGATGGTTGACAGGGAGGGTTGAGACTTGTAAAGTTGTAGAATTCTTGTTGCTTTTGGTATTTCCGCACCTGCGTATTGGGGAATGCAGGTGTGATACGGCAGGTGCGATAAGGGAGGTCGCAGAAGCGGAAAATGCTGAGGGAGTCAGGAACCGCAGATGCGGTTGTGGGACTACACCTGCGAAGGCGCAGGTGCGGAGGCTTGACCGCAGATGCGGTATTGGCCGGTTAAGTGATTTCCGTAGAAGCGGATGAAATAACCGCATATGCGGTACCGCAGAAGCGGTAAAAGGGCCGCAGATGCGAAAATATCTGGGCAGAAGGTATAAATTGTGCTTTTCGCGAATTTTGAGCTATTTCAAAGAGGGATTTCAAGGGGTCTTCGTTGAGGTAAGGAATTTGGACCTAAAACTCATTCCTATGCTATTATTCCATGGATTAGAGCTAGAAATCATGGAAATTTAGGGTTAAAATTGGGGAAACTAGGGTTAGTATTGGAGACTTTTGAGTAATGATTTGAGGGACCATTTGAGGTCCGAATTTGATGTTTTTGGCATGACTGAACTCCTGAGAGTGCGGGGTTTCTAGAAATATAAATTTTACCTGATTCAGAGATGTGGGCCCGAGGGGCATTTTGGTCATTTTATCTAATTTCGCATATTAGCTTAGAATTTAATTGTAGAATCAGTTACTTGAAGTGTTATTTATATTATAAAATTTAATTGAATAGATTTGGGCCATTTGGAGTCGAGTACTCATGGCAAGAACGTGGTCTCGGGTTGATTTTGAGCCGGTTCGAGGTAAGTGGCTTGTCAACCTTGTGTGGGGACCTTCCCCTTAGGATTGATATATATTTGGTAATTGAAATTCCCTGTACGTAAGGTGACGAGTGCATACTTGTGCAAATTGTTGGAAATCCAGTTTTCTTTAAGTATTGATTAATATGTTTCTCTTCCTACTTTTATTACTTGTACTATTAAGCCTATCGTTAGCTAGGAAAGCATGTCTAAGTGATTTATTTTCTTTAATTGTTCAACCTGTTTACTTGAACTCTGTGCAACATGCTAGGCTAAAATTATTTGTTACCTTAAAGTGAAATTTCCATTTCTGAATATTTTCTTGTTAATGTTGTGTATTACATTGGGACTATGGATGTGGGATTCCGGTAGCTCCCCCTTGTCTGTTTATTTTGGGACTACGGATGTGGGATTCCGATAGATCCCCCTGCATAGTGATATGGAACTACGGGAATGCACCCGGTAGATTTCTCCAGTACTGGATATTTATATTTGGGACTACATAATGGGATTCCGGTAGATCCCTGCGCACTATGAGTTGGACTACGGGACGGTATCCCGGGAGACTTATCGGATATGTGTATTTGGGACTACAGGACGGTATCCTGGGAGATCTCTGATTGGTATTATTGGTGCTGAGCTATACTTTTTTCCGTATTTACCTTGCTTCAGTATAGTTGTTGCTGCCATGTATATCATATGTTACTTTCACTATTGTCTTTCATTATATTGTTCTATTCTATACGCTTGAAGTTTATATTTTTGTTTAACCTCAGTAGGGCTCTGACCTTCCTCATCACTACCCGACCGAGGTTAGGCTTGGCACTTACTGAGTACTGTTGTGGTGTACTCATTCCCTTTCTACGCATGTTTTTCATCTGCAGATCCAGGTACTTCTACTCAGGACTACCATCCTTGAGGGAGGCGACTGCTTAGGAGACTTCGAGGTACATCTGCCGCGTCCGTAGACCGAGTAGTCCCTTCTATTCCTGCTTTTAGTATTTAGCCATTCTGTATTTTTCTGTTCTTATTAGACATTCCGGAGTTAGAGTTATGTAATACTTTTCTTAACTTGTGATTTGTGGGTTTCTGGGTCTTGGATTTTCGTATTGGTATTGAGAGTTAAACATGGTGTATGCCGAGTGGCACATTTAAATAGTGTTATCACTTATTTCCTGTTTTAAATTATTTTACTTCCGCAAAATTTTGGTTTCTTCTACAATTTAGGTTTACCTAGTCGTAGAGACTAGGTGCCGTCACGATGGTTCACGGAGGGAGAACCGGGGTCGTGACAAAATATAAACATGAATATGAATAATATTTGCGCTATTTATTTACTCATATTAATTTTCGTGTTGCTATTACTACTGATATTGGTAGAAGTGATAATGACTATGATTTCTTACTGTTACAAGCCATTGGATTGATGAGGAGTGGATAATGCAAAAGCGCATTATTGCTTATAGAATAATTAGTTCACATCACACACGGCAGTTTATTTCTAGCACGGTTACGGATATTTGTAGATATTTTTATATTAGTGATAAAATAATATCGATTTCAATGGATAATGCTACCGATAACACTAATGTTGTAGCCTTGCTTACTACTACACTAAATCCTACATTTAGTAACATTTTTCATGTTAGATGTATTTGTCAAATTTACCATTTAATTGTGGGTGATGGTATGAAAATTTTAAATGTTGAAATTGAAAAGGTTAAAATGGCTCTTAATTGGCTTTTTTATTCAAACCGTATAAGTAGACTTAGAGAATATTTTAAAAGATGCAATGAATTTGGCCTAAGAGAGAGAAAGGTTCCTAAACCTTGTCCAACTAGATGGAATTACATGTATGAAAGTTTAGTTGTTGCATATGAATATAGAAACCCCATAAACTCAACGTTTAATGCTCATGTAAGTGATGATGATGAGCACCTTACAAATGCGGATTGGGCTAATGTTAAAATGCTTGTAGATTTTTTTAGAAAGATTTCATGTTGCAACAAATGAATTTTCTGGGCAATATTATCCTACTATTTCGAACTGTTTAGTTTATCTTGCAAATTTGTTTACTTATTTGTCAGAGGGTGGAGAAATTTATGAAGTAGCTATTGATTCCATGAGAAAGAAATTTAAAAAATATTTTTTCCCTATTCCTCCTATTTATGGTATTACTGCCTTGTTAAATCCTACTATGAAATTAGGTGGTCATCAATATTGGTATCGATATATTTATAATGGTTTAACACTTCTACCTGAGGAGTTGTCTACACTTTCGGACGCACAAGTCTCAATTTAAATAAATTCTCTAACTATTTATAGTGCTTATCAAATTGCACTAGATAATGCTAGACCAGATATTCCAACTCCTTCTTCTTCTAGTTCTCAATCATCTAAAAGAACGGCATGAGTAAGAGCACTTATTTCTTGGACCGAGTTCAGGGGTTCTCAAGATTGTACCACTACTGATTGTTCATAACTAAATGAGCTTGAAGTTTATTTGTCACATGGACTTGAGGAAGTGAATCCCGACGGCTTATTTAATCTTTTGGAATGGTGGAAGGACAAAGAAAAATACTTTTCGGTCCTTTCAAGGATGGTCCGAGACATTTTAACCATTCAAGCTTCAACAGTGGCATCGGAGAGCGCTTTTAATCAAGCAAGACTACAACCCGGTTATTATAGAGCGTCTATCAGGGAGAGCTTAGAAAAATTAGTACTTTTCAAAGATTGGATCCGTTCGAAACGAAGAAATTTTGGACCTGCTTAATCACAACTAGAGGTAGATGAAGCTTACGAAGAAATGCTAGCTGAACTTGCGGAGGAAGCAGCTTCGCCCGGAAGCGGTGATGAACAAGCTTCTTTTCCGCCACCACCAACGGAAATTCCTCCGAACCTTGATGGATTTATGAAATTTGTAAGAGATACCATGTAAAATTAATATGTAACTTGTATTTTGGCACATCTTGGTTAGTTTTTTCTTCTTCTCAATGGTGGTATTAGCACCTTGGTTGTGCTCATTTCATTGGGGGGGGAGGGGGAGGGGAGGGAGGGGGAAACTAAAAAAGATTAGGCCATGTTTTCTTAATGTTATAATAATAAATATTATAACGCATTCCTTTGAATATCTTTTTACAATATTTTGTGTTTTAAATTTGAATTAAAAAATTTTAAGTCACAATTATATAATATAATTTACAAGAAAATTCCTTAGATAAAAAATTTAAATAAATATATAGCCCCACATATTATATATATAATATATATAATAAATGTAAGCTATATAATTTACAAGAACTTACCTTAGATAAAACAATTTTAAAAAAGAAAGTCCAGGCCCACTTAGGCCCGTTTAGGACCGGGCCCGGCCCACATAACCCGGGACCATTAGTACACAGTCCCGGTTTGGTTACACCCAAAAATTCATGAAGCCCAGGTCCGTTTAAGTCCGGCCCACGAAGACCGAATCTGTTTAAGCCCGGCCCACGAAGCCCGTTTGGAACCGGGCTCAGACCGTTTGCCACCTTTACACTTTGGTGATTTTAATAAAGATAACATTTGATGTATTTGATCTCTTTATAAATATTCCATGAATTTATAGAATTTCGAGACGAGGGTGAGTAACTGATTTTCAACTTTTTCATATATAGAAGTAGGGTGAGTAATTTATCATTACGAACGTTTCTTGAACTCTAAAGATCTAAGTCTACATTATTAATTAATTCATAGTAGTCTTCCATCACTGCAAGCAATAGTTATCATCTCAAAGATGACTATCTTAATTAATTTTTGAATACAACAGTCTCTAACAAAGCTCAAGCAATATAGGCCCTTTTTGTTTGCGTAAGAAAAACTATAAACTACTACTATAATTTGGACTCACCTAGTTTGGTTGTGGCTTCAAACTACAGCAAATATTTTGGGATTTGTATTGAATTGATCATTTTGGCGTTTGATCTTTTAAGCTGCCCACCCTCCCATTAAATATCTTATGCATTTAATGCATTAAGACTTAAGGGGATCAACATTTGACACCAAAAGAGTTTAAAAGCTTAATTTGCAAAGTCCATCTGTTTGGAAATTTCAAAACCAATGATATCTTTCCTTCCATATCATTTGACTAGTTTTGTAATAGTAAATTAAATTCTGATAAAAATTCATTTTTTTCTCACATGTGCTATTAATAGGAAGTGCAATATTATAATTGAATAGCAAACTGTATTTGTTCAAGTTCGAAGTGTACTTGTAAAGCCAAAACGGGAGTGGTAGAGGTGTCAAAATACTTGCATGCATGGTAGATTTGGACTATATGTCAGATCTTGTCCTTCTACCAAGTACAAATAATCCATTTTTTTCTTGTTCAACATGTTGGATGTATCGTCTTAACTCATCTAAGAAGAATTTTGTCGAAATATTATTTTAGAACTGTTATCAAGGATGAAATAGAGGAGAAAAGCTAATAAATGTTGGAAAAAGTCTCATTCAATCTACTAGCAGACATTCAAACAAGAGAGAATAATATAAGTATTTCATGATTGAATTCATTTTCCATTCTTTAAATTTCTTGTTTCCATAATAGCTAGGAACTGTTGTTGGGTTTTTTTAAAGGGCGTGAATGGGAAATGGAAGAGGCACCTCTTGGATTGCACTCTTCATCTCACTCTTTCATTGTCTTTAAATTTAGAGATTTGGCCTTATTTTTACATATGAAAAAAATCTAAAACTTCTTCCCTCTTTTCTACATTGTTACATTATTTTCTAAATAAATATAAGAGCCAGGTGTGATTTGCTCCTTTTATTGAGTTCACCGAAGTTTTATAATTTCGATTGTCAGTATTACTGAATAGTTTTTCCGTTCTTTCCTGGGAAGTAGTAATCCATAACCTTCAACAATGAGGGGATTAAATTCCTTAAGGACACACAAGCAACTTGTGGGCTCGAAAATTATTTTATACTATTCTATTTTATTGAACTAATATTTCTTTATGTCACGACCCCAAATTCCCACCTTCGGGACCGTAATAGCGCCTAACATTTCACCTGCTCGGCAAGCTAACGTTAGAGAATAGTTAAGTCAATTGTTATTCAGTTTCTACAAATAAAGTCAATTAAGCCAAAATGAAACAAAACTAAATGCGGAAGAACATATATGCCCATAATATCTACTACAATCCGGATCTGGAGTCACAACTCACGAGCTTCTAAGATTTTCTACAAACAGAGTCTAAAAGAAATACAACTATTTTGAACGAAAAGAAATAGTAAAATAGGAAAATAGAAGGGCACTCCAAGGTCTACAGACGCCAGCAGATATACCTCGAGTCTCCAATGAGCAAATCCGCGCTAATGCGCCTCACGAACAGCTACCACTAGTAGTAATCAGATGTATGGCAACGCTCCCAAACTGTTGCAATAGATAAGCCTTTTCCAAACGGTTCTTTTAAATGTTGAAGAAAACCGTTGCAGTAGATCTATTGGCACGCAACTTGATGAGACGGACCCTAGACCGTTGTGATAGGTCAGTGGTTTTGCTACCTATTGCAAGGGGTCTAGTCCTTTTGCTATAAGCCAATTTTCTACTAGTGTAGGCCTGGTACCAAAGTTTGCACAAGAAGTGCAGAGTGTAGTATGAGTACAACCGACCCCATGTACTCGTAAGTGTGGAGCCTAACCTCGACGAAGTAGTCACGAGGCTATGACAAGACACCCACATAATAAACATGTGCAGATAACAGTATATGTACAAGATAACAACAAATAAAAGCTAAAAATGTAATATTGGGAGGGGACATGCTAAGGGGATACAAGATACGAGAGATAAAGCAGAAATTATAACCAAAACAGTCAATATGCCTTTAACCAGTAAAATTAATTAAGCACAATGAATAAAATTGCACGGCATCACCCTTCGTGCTTTTACTTTCACTCTCAGTATAACTCAGTAGATACGGCACGACATTACCTTTCGTGCATTAACTCTCATAACATGGCACGACATCACCCTTCGAGCATTAACACTCATAATATGGCATGACATCACCCTTCGTGCATTAACACTCACATACGAAATGGCATCATCCGTCGTGCATTAACTCTCTCCCTTATACATAACAACGAACAAATAATAACAGGGAGATATGGTCAACAAAAACAAGCTTTACTTCAACAATGGTTCCACAATACCAATCTCAACTTTGGAATCAATACTCAATTATCACAAAGCCCATAAATACGGGAAGAACTATCAATTTAACAATAACTAGTGTAAGCATGGATAACATGATCAAAGTAAGAAATAATTGCAATGAACAAGTCCCACCAGTGATAGGGATTTTGACCGTTTATTTGCTCGCTTTTACTTGCGTTTTAGCTCTAAAATGCTTAAAGATATTCCCGAGAACTAATGAAATGTTCTTTTGTGCAGGAATATTGGGAAATGAGCCAAAGAAGTCAAAATTAACTCATAAAGGAGTCAAAAGTGGACAAGGACCAAAACAAGGCAAAAAAACCTACAGTGCGAACCGCACAATACTGTGTGCGGCTGCAAAAAAGGAAAGCGCAATGTCAGACTTCCTTCAGAGTATGCGAAAGGAAGAGGAGATTAAGTGGATGAAGATATGCGGACCGCACCATAATTGTGCGGCCGCAAGATGAGAAGTGCGACCGCATTCACAATTATATGGTCCGCAATAGAGAAGAATCAGAGAGCCATGTTCCAGTCCAGGTTCAAGTTTGCGACCGCACTCAGAATTGTGCGGTCCGCACAATCAAATGAAGTGTGGGCACATCCCACTTTTATGCAACCACAAAAGGCCGAGTTGACCAGTCAAGCTTAGAGTGCGGACCGCACATAGAATTGTGTGGCCGCACAACCTCTACAGGAGTATTTTTGTCATATATTTTCAACTTGGTATAAATAGAACTGTTTTCATAGTAGGTTAAGTTGTATCAGTGCAGAGCACCTGAGTCATTTTTCTTTATTGTTTTGAGTAATATTGTACTAGATTAGCTTCTAAACATTAGATTTTCTTTCCCTAATCAATTATTATGCATTCTATCTAAATTTCTTCTTTAATTTCTTCATTTTTTATTAGTAGCTAAATTTCTAGCTAGGGTAGTGGCCCGACCCTTGTATGGGTACCTAATGGGTGTTTGATTTAGGCCTTTTTTGTGATTGGGATAGTGATATTTAGCCTAGTTCTTGCTTGAATTCAAGAATTAATAGTTGCAAACATTGATTCATACCTAATTGACTTAGTCTCTACTTGAGAAAGAGAGACTAAGTCTAGGAAAACTTGGCTAACAAGAAATTGATAGCCCCAGTTAAAGGGTCAAATCTAGAGATAGTAAGACCCGACTTGAGCATATATCACTTGTTTTGTGCGATACCTATTTGGTCTTGAGAAGGCAAAATTGGGCAAAATCACTCAAACTACCAAGAGGTATAGAGTTGGTAATTGCGTGTGATTGCTATATTACAACCCCAACCAATCAAATTTGCCCTAGAGTTTACAACCCATTAGGTAACCACCTAGGTAGAAGTCACGACCCTAGATCTTTTATCATTTGAAAAACAACCAAAACCAAAAATACTGTCTTCTAACTTTATAATTGCAATCAATAGATTAAAGTAGAAGTATAAATAACAAACAATAATGTGAAAGTGTAATTTGAGGCACATCATACAATTACAATAAATATATACCTAATCCCAATTCTAACTCCATGTGGATTCGACCTCGGCTTGCATTGGGTTTTTATTATTGCTTTTGGCCACGTCACTACCTATATTTATGGTGTGAGTTTGGGCGACATCAATTTTTGGCACCGTTGCTGGGGAGCTAAACGGATTTAGCTATATATCTAGGTTTTTGTGTGATTTATCTTCTTTTCCTTCCGAGTCACTAGCTTTATTTTTGAATTGTTTTTAGGTACAAAAATAGCTCTCAACAACGAGCCCATTGGGAACTTTTAAATGGGGGAGGATGTGGATGATGACCAAGTTGATGAGGTTCCACTTGAACCTCAAGCAAATAGGCGAGGCCGACCGCCTCATGATAATATCCACGTCCTTCCCCCACCTCCACCAAGAGCGGTGGCATACCAACAGTTACCTAACAAGGGTTATGCAAGTTCTATAGTCCCATCCCGCATTAGGGTGGGCAACTTCCAAATCACCAGTGTGATGCTTACACTACCTGAGCAATGGGGATTCTTCACCGGGGCTCCGCTTCAAAATTCTTACAAGCATCTTAAAGGGTCCGTCGATACTTGTTAGGGGAGAAAGTAAACAAATGTCACCGAGGATGCGCTGCGGTTGAGGATATGCCACGACCCAAACCGATGGGCCGCGACGGGTGCCTGAGTCCTACCTGTCAAACACCCCTAAGCATGTGTCTAAGATATGAACCTGAATAACATCTGCTGCATTACAAAATTAACATATGTGAAGAAAACCTGCTATCAATGCATATGTACGTATACATGCAGAATACAGTGGGCGAGCTGGCAAGGCTGCTATAGATAACTATATATCCAAAACTGAAAGCCGACAAGGCCACATATAACCCAACTAGACAAATTGTCTACAGACCTCTAATAGAAACATAGTTGTACAAAGACGGGACTGAGCCACGTCATACCCATATACATACATACATATATATATGTATATATATATATATATATGTATATATATATACACACAAACATATCGTACCAAATCAAAAGCAGCTCCGGATCAAATGAAGCACGCCAACTCTCGCTGATCAGGGATCCTAAGAAGGGGGACCGTCAGCTTGCCTAGCTGCACCTACGGGCATGAAACGCAGGCCCCCTGAAATAAGGCATTAGTACGAAAAATGTACTGAGTATGTAAGGCATGAAAATTAGTACGTAAAAGACATAGATGAAAATGAAATATAGAAACACATCTTTAAATCTGAATAACTTTGTAAATTCTAAAACATTTATAACGTCATACACATGCATATAAATGTTGTGTAACGCATAGGTGTGGGTGTAGATAATATTATCAAGCCACTGAGGGCATCCCATCATATCATCTCGGTCATTGTGGGCAATATCATCAACATATACCAGCTGATCAGGTGGTGGTGTGTATATAATGCCATAACCTTTTTCCATATCCCATATACATATATTTACATATATATGCGTATATAACACCATCTGGTCATGGGTCGATGCACATGTATAAATAAGTGAAATGCATGAAAAATACGTAATAATCTCAATATTTCTTCCCGATAAACTTTTCCAACTGCGTATTATTCTGAGACCCATGAACAGAAGATAATGATATTTTTCATGGGGAATCAAGAATATAGACACCCCTACTATTTCTATGAATAGAGTAATTTATGGAAACTGTGTATTTGTTCGTTTCGTCAGTATAATTTGGACCATACCAAAAGAAAAAAGGGAGGACCTTAACATACCTGTTTCTAGAATTATTTGAACGAATCTGTTTCTGCGAAATATGGACGAAATTATGCTTGAAATCTTGAAATGAATTTCGGTTTCTTTTTGAAATTTTAATCGAAATTTGTTGGCTAAGGAGTTGAATTGTTTGGGCGAAATGTTCTGCTTCAATGTTCTTGGTTTCAAGCCAAGGATACTAAATGAAGCTAAAGACAGAATGGGTAAAGTTTTGCAAGTCTTTCTAAGATTAAGTCTTTAAGTCATTATTAAGTTATTCCTAGGTAGTCACCTAGATTTATGACTACTTAGTTATTTTTTAAGCTTTGTGGCTTCTTGCCACGTTTGAGGGGGAGGGGGTTAATATATTAATTTTTTATCCACTTATTAGTTAACTCGATAATGTCCTATTACCCGGTAATTAATTAATTACCCGCATAATTTAAAAATTATCATAAATTACTTAAAATTCTATTTATTTGTTTTAAAATATTTCATATATACTTTATATATTATACTAACGTGGTCATATGTTACCTTGCATGGTACTAGTTCATAATTATCAGGTTTCATCGCTCGACCCGTATTTTATTCCAAATTGGTCACTTTCAACGAAACTCGTTTTCTTTAATCTGCGTACCCCTTTATCCTTCATAATACTTATTTATCGCTTGTTATAAATAGCGTAAGTATGTTAACGTCAAGATGATCTCATCCCCTAGTCTACGTTGGTTAACTGGAAATGAAATCTTAACGTACAAAAACGTGAGATGTAACAGGCTATTTCCCTTTTCTCAATGGGGAAAGGCATTGGACTGGCTAGAGAGATTGCCCAATCATTCCATCCACACTTGGGATGAGTTGGCGGAAAAATTCATTGCCAAATTCTTCTCTCCGGGGCATATGGGGACACTTCGGGATGAGATTCTTGCATTCAAGAAAGAACCCAATGAGCCATTACATGAGATTTGGGAAAGATATTGTACCATGGTTAATGAGTTCCCGAATAATGATATGACTGAGGCCATGATCCAACAAACCTTTTATAGAGGGATCAACACAACAAATCAATATGTAATAAATCAACTCGCCGATGGGAACTTCATGAACACGCCTAATGCGAAGCTTGTGAAATTCTTGATGAGATGACGGATACCTCATCAGGTTCCATGAGGTTCCAAATGAAGGATCTTACAATGAAGAGGCCTTTGGGAATTATTGGTGATGTGTTGGTTCGAGTTGACAAGTTCATCCTCCCAGCGGACTTTGTGATCCTTGATTGTGAAGTGGACTAAGAGGTGCCTATCATTTGGGTAGACCTTTCCTTCCTACGAGGAAGGCTCTTGTTGATGTGGAAGCCGGTGAGATCACTTTCCGAGTGGGTGACGAAAAGGCGGTCTTCCATGTGTGCAAATCTATGAGGCAACCGAATAGTAATGAAGTGTGTTCGTTCGTGGATTTGGTCATCGATGTGATTGTTGATGATGCTAGTGCCAAAATGAATGCTGAGGATAATTTGGAAGCCGTTTTGCTCAATCTTGATGATGTTAAGGAGAAATAAGGCTATGTAAAGTGTGTTAGTGCATTGCAAAGAATGGGGTCATACACTTATGAGCCCCGCAAGCTATCGTTGGATCTTGAAAACTGGAAAACTTCTCCAGCAAGCCCTCAATCGAGGAGCCCCCCACTTTGAAGTAAAAGCCATTGCCTCCACATCTCAGGTATGAATTTCTTGGCCTTTCTTCTACTTTACCGGTTATTCTTTCTTCCTGTTTAAATAACATGCAGGTAGAATCCACATTTGAGGTGCTACAAAGGAGGAAGAGACAATCGGTTGTTCATTGGCGGATATCTGAGGCATAAGACACGCCTTTTGCATGCACAAGGTTATTTTGGAGGAGGGTGACAAACCATCTGTTGAATATCAAAGGAGGCTAAATGAATCAATGCAAGAGGTGGTAAAGAAGGATATAATCAAGTGGTTGGATGTCGGGGTTGTTTATCCCATTTCTGATAGCTCGTGGACCTCTCCGATGCAATGTGTTCCAAATAAAGGGGCATGACTATGGTAACAAATGACAAGAATAAATTGATCCCAACAAGAACCGTCACATGGTGGAGAGTGTGCATGGACTATAGGAAGCTCAACAAAGTCACTCGGAAAGATAATATCCAGGCTCGGAAAGATCATTTCCTGCTTCTATTTCTTGATCAAATGCTTGATAGGTTGGCCGGACGTGCTTTTATTGCTTCCTTGATGGATACTCCGATTACAATCAAATCCTTATTGCTCCTGAGGACCAAGAGAAGACCACTTTCACTTGTCCCTATGGTACTTTTGCATTCTTGTAGATGCCATTTGGTTTGTGTAATGCACCGGCAACCTTTCAACAGTGTATGATAGCTATTTTCACCGACATGGTAGAGGATATTCTTGAGGTCTTCATGGATGATTTTTCCGTGGTTGGGAATTCTTTTGAGGATTGCTCGAACAATTTAGATAGGGTGTTGGCTATATGAGAGGAGAAAAATTTGGTGTTGAATTGGGAAAAATGTCACTTCATGATCGAGTAAGGCATTATCCTCGGCCACAAAATTTCAAAGCATGGTATTGAGGTCGACAAGGCCAAAATTGAGGTGATCTCCAAACTCCCTCCCCCTACATTCGTGAAGGGGGTGAGGAGCTCCTTAGTTCATGCGGGTTTCTATCGCCGATCCATCAAGGACTTTTCCAAGGTGGTAAACCCTTTATGTAAACTTTTGAAGAAGGATGCTAAGTTCCATTTCAATGAAGATTGTATGAAGGCATTCGAATTGCTCAAGTTCAAGTTGACTACTACTCCTATTATCACCCCCATTGGATTGGAGCTTGCCTTTTGAGCTCATGTGTGACACCAGTGATATAGCGGTTGGAACGTTGTTGGGGCAACATATCAACAAAATCTTCCATCCGGTCTACTATTCTAGCAAAACCATGAATAATGCCCAAGTCAACTACATAGTGATCTAAAAAGAGCTACTAGATATTGGTTTTGCTACGGAAAAGTTCCGCCCGTATTTGATAGGTACAAAGATGATTGTTCATATCGACCATGCGACGCTTCGATATTTGATGAGCAAGAAAGATTTTAAGGAAAGGCTAATGTGGTAGGTGCTTTTATTTCAAGAGTTTGATCTAGAGATTCAAGACTGCAAGGGTAGTGAAAATCAAGTGGCGGACCACTTGTCCCGATTGGAGGAGGAGGAGAGGCCACATGACGGCCTTGAGATCAATGATTCCTTCCCCAACAAGTAATTGCTAGTCATTTCAATGACTGGGATGTTGTGGTTTGCCGATTTAGCCCATTATATTGTGAGCGACATTGTACCGAATGAGTTCTCTTTAAACCAAAGGAAGAAGCTCAAATGGGATTGCCTTGACTATTAATGGGATGAGTCGTATATTTTCGGATATGTACCGATAGTGTGATCCAGCGCTGTATGTCGGAGGAATAACAAATGGGAATTCTTGAGGCTTGCCACTCTTCATCGTATGATGGTTACCATGGTAGAGCGAGAACGACTACAAAAGTATTGAGTTGTGGATTCTATTGGCCTACTTTCTACAAGGACGCTAGTGATCTAGTCAAGCATTGTGATGAATGTCAAAGGACCAGTGGGATTTCTAATAAGAATGAGATGCCCGTCACCGCCATCTTGGAAAATGATATCTTTGATGTTTGGGGTATTGATTTTATGGGACCGTTCATGAGCTCTTGTGGGAACACTTACATTTTGGTAGCTGTGGACTATGTGTCAAAATGGGTTGAAGTCGTGGCTTTACCCATCAACGAAGCTTGAAGTGTGGTGGCATTCTTGAAAAAGAACATCTTCACGAGGTTTGGTACCCTAAGGGCCATTATTAGCGATGGGGGTTCGTATTTTTGCAACACCACTTTTGATACCTTACTCACAAAGTTTGGTGTCACTCACAAAGTCTCGACCCCCTACCATCCTCAAGCAAAAGGACAAGTTGAAGTCTCTAACCGGGAGATCAAGCGTATTTTGTCAAAGATTGTGAATGCCAATCGGACGGATTGGTCAAGGAAACTTGATGATGCTCTTTGTGCTTATAGGACGGCCTACAAGGCGTCGATTGGCATGTATTCATATCTCAAACTTTCAAAGTCAATAATCTTTTAAACTTTCAAATTCCAACAAAGTGCAATAACTAGGGCTAGGGTCTTTCGAATTCGATTCCAGGCATACACCCAAATCCTAAATTTCGATACGAACCCATCGGGACCATCAAAACACGAATCTGGAATTGTTTGCTTAAAACGTTAACCGAAGTCAACTCAAATGGATTTCAAGGTAAAATTTCATATTTTCCTCAATTTTTAACATAAAAGCCTTCCGAAAAAATATCCAGACTGCACACGTAAATCGACAAGGGCTAATATGAGGTATTTAAGGCTTCAAAGTGCAGAATTAAATTCTAAAACATAAGATGACCTATCGGATCATCACACTTTACTTCTCTAATTTTTTGGTTTCGAACACAGATTACCAACAATGTTAAAGAATTTAAAATTATTGATGAGATCTGCTGAATGATAGAGAGGAAATTGAAGCGAAATCTTCTATCTAATATGGAAAAAGGAATATATGCATGGAATCTTTCAGATGCCGCGCAAAGATTAACAAAAAACACGTCAGCCAAATAGATCTTTGGACCTTCCAAATGCTTCAAGAAAATGTTTAGTATCTGGTTATTCATTATCAATAACGACAAAAGTGGGACTGGTAGTATGACTTCTTTTCATAAGAATATAAAAGCATTAGAAGGATTACCCCACTACCACCGTAATTTCAAGACAAACAAATGTTGATATATGGATGAAGAACTCTGTCATGGAAATTCTTGAAGCACAAATAGAGAGCAAAGTGGATAAGTTCTTAGATTCCTATAGTATGCCTCTACAAGGTCACACTTTATGGTCAAAATATGGTTTTGATATCTTTTAGTGATCTGATTTATGTCAATGAGTAGCAGTCCACAATGAAATTATAAGTTGGCAAGTATCATCATCGATCGACAATGGCAGGAGTAAAGGCACCATTTCAGAATTGAAATGACAAAACTTACGGGTTTTTTTTTTTCAATTTCTCAATTATGAAACTTTGTGTCACCGCGGCAAATTGGAACGTTGTGCGGACTCAAACGGTGCATATTTGAAGTTTAACCACTTCGGACTTAGTCACTAACTTCTAGTAATATGAATTTACAAGGAAGACAGAATTGAAAACGATGAATTATAGAGAAAATGGTAACAAAATCGGGTTCTATTTTCTTAACTTCATAATCTATATATATTTTATCCGTTGTGATTTATGTGAAATCAGATTTCATAATTGTTAGGATAAATGACTTACTTTGTGATGATTTTAAAATGCATGATACATCTAGGAATAATGCATGCTAAATAATTTTCTACCCTTTGGTGATGTATGAAATGTTATTTCCAAAAACTTAAGGAAGAGGTACATTATGTGATGCTCTCTAAATATATACTACGTCTTGCATACACATTAAATTAGGAATAATTAAGGTTATATTAGTTATTTATTTTGGTATATAAATTTGGTAGCATGTCATGAAGACATTATTTTCAAAATTGTAAAACATGAATGAGAATTACCCTAACTCTTGAAAATATTTTGAGATCATGAATGTAATATTTGTAAAGATGAACATATATGTGTTTGATTAGAGAAAGAGATCAAACTGTTTAAAGTATTATAATGGTTTAGTTGGAAAATCATTTGGAAAGGGAATTAAAATTCTCATGATTTTCTATACCAGTTATGGAGACTAAAATCTTCGTGATTTTCTACTCCTGCTTCGAGATCAAAATCTGCATGATTTTTTACTCGTTCGTTGAGATTAAAGTCTTCGTGACTTTCTAATTATTTGTCAGGTATTAAAGTCTAAGTGACTTTATACTCGTTTTGGAGATCAAAATCTTAGTGCTTTTGTGCTCCAATTTATTACTCGGTTTGAAGATTAAAAATTTTTACTGTTCATTAGATTTAGTTATATTAGATATTACTCGATTTGAAGATTAAAAACTTCACCCTTTTTTGAATGTGCCAGATCCATTTACAAAAGACTTAATTAAAGAGGTAGTTGAAAAATCATCGAGAGGAATGGGACTATAGCCGAGGACAAGTCATTATGGCGGTAACTCTACCTAGAAGACTGGAGATCCCATGATCTAGGTTCAAGGAGCTCAAACAAAGTTATTAATGAAGGTTCAACATTGTCAAATAAAATTTCTTTTTGGTCTATTATCGTGATGAGACAATGTTCAGTCAAGGATAAAGCGTTAAGGCTTTTTAATGGTTTATAACTTTGATACGGGATATATCAAATAGTGTATCTATGAAATAATACGCTTAGGAATCATCTATGTAAGTGTGAAGTGTCAGACGCTTCAAAGAGAGTTTTGTAAGGCCAAATTTCTTAACACTTATGAAACCAAGCGGTGTTCATAGCTGAAATGAACACAACAATAAGAACCAAAACGGTATAAGAGTTGAATTTGTGACTTATAATTATCTGGTATACACCAAAGTTCGACGGTTCAAAGATATCAAAGGGAAACCTACTTATCCAGATGCGACTAATCTTTGCTTACGAATCACACAGTTTTCATGCATATTTTTATACATATGGCTATTCCCCACTCATGTGGGGGATTGTTGGGTTTTTTCTAAAGGGTGTGAATGGAAAGTGGAAGAGGCACCTCGTGGATTGCACCTCTTGGATTGCACCTCTTCATCTCACCCTTTTATTATTTATAAATTTAGAGACTTGGCCCCATTTTTACATATGAAAAACTCTGAAAACTTCTTCCCTCTTTTCTATATTATTGCATTATTTTCTAAATAAATATAAGTGTGATTTGCTCCGTTTGTTGAGTTCGCCGAAGTTCTATAATTTTAATTTGTCAGTATTACAGAATAGTTTTACGTTCTATCCTGGGAAAAAGTAATCCATAACCCTGGGCAACAGTGGGGGGATTAAATTTTTAAGGACACACAAGCAACTTGTGGGCTAGAAAATTATTTTATTCTATTCTATTTTATTAAACTAATATTTTTTTTACTTCTCTGATTTTCTAGTTTCGACCATAGATTACCAACAAGCGTATTATCAAGTGAAACATTCGTTTTACGCACAAATATTTGTTAATGCTTATGGATAACCAAATACAACTTTTACCTCAACTTTTAAATATTTTTTCTACTTCAAGTCAAGTATTGTCTAAATACTTCCTTATTTAACAAAAAGTACAACAGATCAAGGTCTCCAATCAATCCAAAATTAGCAAATTGATCATCAACTATTAGTTTGTTTGCCAAGCTTATAGAAATTTGATAGTCACATAATTATAAGGAGAAGCGATTACTTGTTGGAATCCAACAAGTCCAATATCAATCATATCTGGAAAGAGAAACTTATCAGCAACAAGAGAAAAGAAAACTAAGATGAAAATATTTAAGAAAGAAAAGAAAATTAATGGTTTAAAAAATAATAAAAATAATCAAAGTAAAAAAGAAATAATAGTAATAATAAAATTGTTGAAGAAGAAGAAGATCATCATCATCATCATCATCATCATCATCATCATCATCATCATCATGTTGCAGCCTGTGGGTGCCTGTATGTGGAGCTGGGGGGTAAAGGTGGTGGCAACAGACTGTACAAGTTGGCTAAGCGTAAAGAGGGGAAGGCTCGGGATCTAGATCAAGTAGGGTGCATTAAAGACGAGAAAGGCAAGATAATGGTGGATGGGGAGTGTATTAGGCTTAGGTGGCAGACATATTTGCATAAACACTTAAACAAAGATCGTGACAGGAACATCGTGCTTGGTGACTTGGAAAACTTTGAGGGCCAATGAGATTTTGGTTTTTGTAGATGCTTTAAGCTTGAGGAGGTTGAGGGGGTGATGTGGAAGATGAGCAGGGATAAAGTGACTGGGTCGAACAAGATTGCGGTAAAATTTTGGAAGGACGCAGGCCAGACAGGCTTGAAATGGCTTACTAGATTATTTAATATCATTTTTAGGATGCAGAAGATGCCCAATGAATGGAGGTGAAGCTTTATGGTCCTCGTGTACAAGAATAAAGGTGATGTCCTGTCATGACCCAAAACTTAACATGTCATGATGACGCCTAACATGATATTAGGCAAGCCGAATACTCAGACATTTCTAACACTTCCAAATTTAAAGTATACTAAAACAGTTTTAAATAAATTAAAATCTCATAAAACAGGATAGAATGTTATAACTCAATACATAAGTTTTTCCAAAATCGGGGCATCACTTAGTACATGAGCATTTACATAACTATATAGTTTGGTACACTGTCTAGAAAGTAGAACTGAATAAATAAACTGAAAGATAGGGGGGAGGAGTCAAGGCTTGCGGACGCCAAAGCAGCTACTTCGGTGATCTCCGAATGTCTGAACTTTGTGAATTAGCAACCGCCGTGATAAAAAATACCTGGATCTGCGCACGAGGTATAGGGTGTAGCGTGAGTACAACCAACTCAATAAGTAACAAATCTAACCTCTGGACTGAAAGTAGTGACAGTTCTGAGTGTTACAACCCACGCACAATATTAACAATATGAAAAGTCACAGAAAAATATGATAGTGATATATCAAAAATTCATAATCTACAAGTAACAATACAAGAATTTTGACATGCTTTAAGGTTTTGCAATAAAACTCAATACAGAACAGGGAAGATCCAGCCCAAATGCAAATAAAACTAGGCAGATCTAGCCCAAATGCAAATAAATCGCTAGCAAATGTGTTCACTGTGGATGTGAAAACTCCGAAAGGGCCGATCCATCCCAAGCGCTATAATAAGCCAAATACTGGCATGAATCAAATAAGCCTGCTACGGCGTGCAGCCCGATCCCATAAACATCACTCACAATAGACCCTCAATCTCACTCAGTTATTAATCTCTCCAGTCTCTCGGTCTCACAAGAATCATGGTAATCGGCCTAAACAATGATGATATGATGTATCAATAAAGGACAACAGAGACTGAGATATGATATACAAATAATAGTTGTGACTAAGTATAAAATGGCAAATTAAGAAAATAGTTCAACATGTAACACGACCTTTGTGGGTCCCAATAGTACCAACACATAGTTTAAGCAGGATTTCTAACATGACTGACAACTTATTTGCTCTAACACATGGTGAAAATACGGGTAATAATAACATTATTCAACTATACTGTGATGACCCAAAAGGTCATCACTTATTCTTAAATTGAATTCTGCATTTTCAGACCTTAAAAATCTCATTTAGCATCACCTCAATTTGCGTGCACAGTCCGGGCGCGTAGCCGGAAAGCCTATATGTGAAAATCTGTGAAAAATGATAAATTTTGACTATAAAATGAATTAATTTGACTTCGGTCAACGTTTTGGGTAAACGGACCCGAACATGGGATTTGATGGTCCTGGAGGGTCCGTAAGAAAATTGGACTTGGGCATATGCTCGGAATCGAATTCCGAGGTACCAAGCCCGAGAAATGAATTTTTTAAAGAAAATTATTTCTGAAATTGTTTAAAGGATTTGGAAATGAATTTTGATTAGAACATATTGGTATCGGGCCTGTATTTTGGTTCTGGCATCTGGTACAGGTCTTATATGTGAGTTAAGATAATTTGGTAAAATTTGGTAAGAAACGGAATCCGTTTGACGTGATTCGGACCCTAAATGCAAAATTTAATGTTTTAAGAAGTTTTGAAATATTTCATTGATTTTGAGGTTTAATTCATTGTTTAAGGGGTTATTTTGGCGATTTGATCGCACGGATAAGTTCATATGATGTTTTTGAGTTTGTACGTATGTTTGGTTTGGAGCCCCGAGGCTCGGGTGAGTTTCGGATGTGTTTCTTGGAACTCAAAAAGTTGCAGGTTTTTCAATTTGTGGTGTGCTGGTATTTTTTTCTTTGCGTTCGCGGGAGGACCCTCGCGAACGCGATGTGTTATTCATGCTGAAGGAAAATTCCTTCTACGCGAACGCGTAACCCAGGTCGTGAATGCGAAGCTTTGGGGGGTCTTCCCTTCGCGAACGGGGGCCTGGTAACGCGAACGCGAAGGCTTATGAGACTGGGCAGGGGGAGGGATATTATACCCTACGCGAACGCGACCTCCTGGCCGCGAACGCGAGGGCTCGAGGAGTTAATGCTCTGCGAAGGCGAGCCCATTTACGCAAACACAAAGGTCTCTCAGGACTAGCTCATCGCGAACACGATGAGCCTGTCGCGAACGCATAGACCAAATTCGCACAGTTATTATAAGTCCAAAAACAGAATGTATTACGGGAATTCCATCATTTTTGATAAACTTCATCTTCTCCACACCTCTTGGGCGATTTTTGAAGAGGAACTTCACCATAGCTTCATAGGTATGTAATACTAAGCTCATTTTCTTCCATTTTCATCAACACCCACTAGATTTCTAGGCCTAAAACATGAGATTAAGGGTAGAAAATTAGGGATTTGGGTAGAGTTAGGACTTTTTGATTATTTGGGAATTTGACCTCATTTTGGGGTCGGATTTCAGAACAAATTATATATTCAGGCTCGTGGGTGAATGGGTGATTGGGTTTTGGTTCGAACCTCGTGTTTTGACCAACCGGGCCCGGGGTCAATTTTTGACTTTTTGAGAAGAATGATGGGAAAGCTATAATTAAGCATTGGAATTGTATTGTTTAGCGTTTATTGATGTTGTTAAGTCGATTATGTCTAGATACAATTGATTTGGAGTCAAATTCAAAAGGAAAAGCGATGTTTGAGGCTTGAGTTGGTCGTGGAAGTTCGAGGTAAGTGTTTGGTCTAACTTTAGCTTGAGGGATTAGGAGTTGTGTCCTATTTGCTATTTGCTTCTTATTGAGTACGACGTATAGACATGGTGACGAGTATCTATACGTTGGTGTCGAGCATGATTATGAGTCTTAACTTGCAATTTTTTGTGTTCTTAAATGATCTTACAGATGCTTTAATTGATGATTCTCAATATTGAGCAAGGATTAAGTTTGTTTTTTCGTGAAAATTAATTATGATTGAGTATTGATTTTAGCTGAGATGAGTAGAAGTTGGATTAAGATTGGTTATAGTTGTTTCTCCCTTGCCGGGACGTATTTACTTTTACTGTCGAATCCCTTACCGGGATAGTGTAGTTTATTGTTGATCCCTCGCCAAGACTCTTGGTATGGTTGTTGCTAAAGGTATATAAATATGTGGATTGGGTTGCACGCCACAACAATACTATATATGGAACGGGTTACATGCCGCAATAATGTTATATGGATCGGGTTGCACGCCGCAACAATGATATAAATGGATCGGGTTGTACACTGCAATAGTGTTAAATGATATGGATCGGGTTGCACGCCGCAACAGTGTTAAATGATATGGATCGGGTTGCACGCTGCAACAGTGTTATTATTATTTATTTGTAGATCTTGAATTGTTCCCTCATATTACTCTTAAGTTTCTGCTGGATTTGATTCCCCGTAGCATGTACCCCCTCCCATGTTAATTGTTTATTCCTGTTTATTTTCCGCTGTATATTATATAATTGTACAAGTTTATCTGGAGTCTGGTCCTAGCCTCGTCACTACCTCGCCGGGGTTAGGCCAGGCACTTACCAACACATGGGATCGGTTGTCTTGATGCTACACTCTGCACTATGTGTAGATTCTGGAGCAGCTTTTGGACAGTAGCACTTGGGGAGCCTGCCTTTGGTCCAGCCAGAGATCCCGAGGTAGTCCTGCAGGCGTCCGCAGGCCCAGCATTCTCTTCTACTTTATTATGTACTCTTTTTTCATTAGATTTCGAGACAGATTGTATTTCTTTCATACGTTTGTATGTAGTACTCATAGACAGTGCGTGAATATTGCGAAACCAGATTCCGGGTAGAGGGGTATATAGGCGTTGAAGTACTGGCATGGTTATTTTTAGCTATTTAAGTCTTTCGCTCGTTTTGTTTATCGTTAATATTTAAATATTTATTTCCTGTTGACTCAAAATTGTAAGGAAAAAAAAAGGATTAAAATGAAAGAGTTAGAATTCCTATATTTCGCAGCTTGCCTAGCTTCTACGAGTAGGCACCATCACGACTCCCGAGGGTGGGAAATCTGGATCGTGACAAGTTGGTATTAGAGCTCTAGGTTACATTAGGCTCACAATTCACGGACAAGCTTAGTAGAGTCTGAGGGATCGGTATAGAGATGTCTTATTTATTCCCTAGAGGCTATAGAGTTAGGAAAAACTTCACATTTGTTCTTTCTTGTCGTGCAGTTTGATTTCTCAATGCTAATTGAATTTCTACTCCATTCTTTCGCAGATGGCGAGAACATGCGCTTCCTTATCCACCGATTAGTAGCTCGAGCCCCCAGCAGCAGCTTCCACGAGGGGCAGAGGGCGAGGCCAAGGCCGTGCTAGAGGCCGAGGCAGGGGTAGGGCTCAAACTAGGGCAACCGCACCCGCAGCGGAGCCTCAGGTTGAATTTGATGATGAGGTTCCGGCCCCAGCAGTTCCGGTGGTCCCAGAGGTGTTTATTGTTACCCCAGTTCTTCAGGATGCTCTAGTCCATCTAGTGGGCCTTATGGAGAGTGTCATTCGGGCAGGCTTGCTTCCTGTAGCACCAGCCGTCTCTCAAGCTGGAGGAGGAGCCCAGACTCCTACTACTCGCACTCTGGAGCAGGTAGCTCCCCAGTTTCAAACTCCAGCAGTTCAACCGGGTGTGGTAGCCCAGACCGGTAATGGAGTAGCTATGTGTACTGATGCTTTGTGGAGGTTAGATAGGTTCACCAAGCTCTTTACTACTACTTTCAGCGGTGCATCTACTGAGGATACCCGGATTATCTAGACAGTTGTTATGAGGTTCTCAGGAACATGGGGATAGTTGAGACCATTGGGGTCGATTTTGCTACTTTTCGCTTGTCTGGATCCGCCAAGATTTGGTGGAGGAATTTCTCTTTGGCTAGACCAGCCGGATCGCCAACTTTGACTTGGGAGCAGTTTACTCAGCTATTTTTAGAGAAGTTTCTCTCCATCACTCATAGAGAGGCCTATCGGAGGCAGTTTGAGCGTCTCCAGCAGGGTTCCATGACTATTACTCAGTATGAGACCAGATTCATCGACTTGGCTCATCATGCTCTTGTCATACTTCCCACCGAGAGAGAGAGGGTGAGGAGGTTCATTGATGGCCTTATTCAGCCGATTCGTCTTCGGATGGCTAGGGAGACTAGGAGTGAGGTTACTTTCCAAGAGGCGGTCAATGTGGCCAGGAGAGTGGAGATGGTTTTGTCGCAGGGATGTGGTCATGGGTCGGACAAGAGGCCCCGTCATTCAGGCAGATTCAGTGGTGCCTCGTCTGGAAGCAGGGATTCGTATGGTAGAGGCCATCCTCCTAAGCCCTTTCAGTCAGCACTTCAGGTTTCTCACGGTGCTTTAGGTGGCTGTGGTTCTCAAATGCAGCATTCTGATCAGCAGCCCTATAGTGCACCACCAGCTCCTATCAGTTCACCGCCGCTCCAGAGTTTTCGGGGTGGTCATTTAGGTCGCCATGGTCAGTCTCAGTTTCCTCAGCCATAGCACTAAGGTGGATGTTTTGAGTGTGGAGAGTATGGTCATATTAGGAGGGCTTGCCCGAGATTGGTGGGTACTCAGTCGCAGCAGTAGGGTTCCCATGCTATGGTTCAGGCACCAGGCGTTCCACAGACCGCCCAGCCAGCTAGAGGTGCTAGAGGTGGAGGTAGAGGTGCTAGAGGTAGAGCTCAGACTGCTAGAGGTGGAGCCCAGCCAGCTGCAGGCCGTCCCAGAGAGGTAGTCCACGGTGGTGGGGCCCAGCCCCGATGTTATGCTCTTCCAGCCAGGCCTGAGGCTGAGGCTTCCGATGTAGTTATCATAGGTACTGTTCTGATTTGTGGCAGAGATGCTTCCGTTTTATTTGATCCAGGGTCTACGTACTCCTATGTGTCATCTTATTTTGCTCTGTATCTGGTCATGCCTAGTGATTCCTTGAGTGCCCATGTATATGTGTCTACACCGGTGGGTGATTCTATTATGGTAGAACGAGTCCATCACTCTTGTATAGTCATGATTGGGGGTCTTGAGACTCGTGTAGATTTGTTGCTTCTGGACATGGTTGATTTCGATGTCATATTAGGGATGGACTAGTTATCACCTTACCACGCTATCTTGGACTGTCATGCCAAGAGTGTGACCTTGTCCTTGCCGGGTTTACCTCGTTTAGAGTGGAGAGGGACTCATGGTCATTCTACCCGTAATGTTATCTCTTATGTGAAGGCTCGGCATATGGTCTAGAGAGGGTGTTTAGCCTATTTGGCATATGTAAGTGATTCTAGTGCTGAGGTTCCTTCTATTGATTCTGTGCTCGTTGTTCGTAAGTTTCCTGAGGTATTCCCCTCAGACCTGCCGGGTATGCCACCCGACAGGGATATTGATTTCTGCATTGATTTGGCTTTGGGCACTCAGCCCATTTCTATCCTGTCGAATCGTATTGCCCCGCCTGAGTTGAAAGAGTTGAAGGAGCAGTTGCAAGACTTGCCTGAGAAGGGTTTCATTAGGCCGAGTGTTTTGCCTTAGGGTGCGTCAGTGTTGTTTGTTAAGAAGAAAGACAGATCGATAAGAATGTGTATTGATTACCGGCAGTTGAACAAGGATACAATCAAGAATAAGTATACATTGCCGAGGATTGATAATTTGTTTGATCAGCTTCAAGGTGCCAAGGTATTTTCGAAGATTGATTTGAGATCTGGCTACCACCAGTTAAGGATTAGGGCATCTGATGTCCCTAAGATAGCCTTTCACACTCGGTATGGGCATTATGAGTTCTTGGTAATGTCCTTCGGTTTGACGAATGCCCCAGCAGCTTTTATGGATTTGATGAACCGAGTGTTCAGGCCTTACTTGGATTCGTTCGTGATAGTCTTCATTGATGATATTTGGATATATTCCCGTAGCCGGGAGGAGCACGAGCAACATCTTAGAGCGGTTCTTCAGACCTTAAGGGATAGTCAGTTATATGCTATGTTCTCGAATTGTGAGTTCAGTTGCATTTCTGGGTCATGTTGTATCAGCAGAGGGTATTCAAATTGATCCGAAGAAGATTGAGGCAGTCAAGAACTGGCCTAGACCAGCATCAGCTATAGAGATTCAGAATTTCTTAGGATTGGCAGGCTACTATCATCGGTTCATGGAGGGGTTCTCATCTATCGTAGCCCCGATGACCAGATTGACCCAGAAGGGTGCCCAGTTCAGGTGGTCGGACGAGTGTGAGGCGAGCTTTCAGAAGCTCAAGACAGCTCTGACTACGGCATCGATGTTGGTTTTGCCCATAGGTTCAGGGCCTTACACAGTTTATTGTGATGCATCTCGTATTGGACTTGGTGCAGTGTTGATGCAGGATGGCAAGGTCATTGCTTATGCTTCATGGCAGTTGAATATTCATGAGAAGAACTATCCGGTTCATGATTTAGAGTTAGTAGCCATTGTTCACGCATTGACGATTTGGAGGCATTATCTGTATGGCGTGGCATGTGAGGTGTTCACGGATCACAAGAGTCTGTAATACTTGTTCAAGCAGAAGGAGTTGAATTTGAGGCAGAGAAGGTGGTTGGAACTACTAAAGTACTATGATATCACCATCTTATATCATCCGAGAAAGTCCAATGTGGTGGCCGATGCTTTGAGTAGGAAGTCAGCCAGTATGGGCAGTCTTGCTTATATTCCGGTCAGTGAGAAGCCGCTTTCTTTGGATGTTCAGGCTTTGGCAAATCAGTTCGTGAGGTTGGATGTTTCTGAGCCCAGTCGGGTTCTAGCTTGCACGATCGCTCGTTCTTCTTTATTGGAGCATATCCGTGATCGGCAGTATGATGATCCCCATTTGTGTGTCCTTAGAGACACAGTGTAGAACGGAGGTGACAAGCAGGTTACCTTAGGTGATGATGGAGTTTTGAGATTGCAGGGTCGAGTTTGAGTGCCTAATGTGGATGAACTCTAAGAGTTAATTTTAGATGAGGCCCACAGCTCCCGGTACTCTATTCATTCGGGCGTCGCGAAGATGTATTAGGATGTGCGGTAGCATTATTGGTGGCAGAGAAAGAAGAAGAATATCGTTGCATATGTGGCTCGGTGTTTGAATTGTCAGTAGGTTAAGTACGAGCATCAGAGGACTGGCGGTTCATTTCAGAGGATTGAGCTTCCCGAGTGGAAGTGGGAGCGGATCACTATGGATTTCGTTGTTGGACTCCCGCAGACTCAAAGGACGTTCGACGCAGTATGAGTCATTATTGATAGGCTGACCAAGTCATCGCATTTCATTATTGTAGTAGTCTCATATTCTTCTGAGAGGTTAGCCGAGATCTATATCCGGGAGATTGTTCCCCTTCATGGTGTGCCCGTGTCTATCATTTCGGACCGAGGTACGCAGTTTACCTCACGTTTCTGGAGAGCAGTTCAGCGAGAGTTGGGCACACGGGTTGAGTTGAGCACAGCATTTCATCCTTAGACGGACAGGCAATCTGAGTGGACTATTCAGATTTTGGAAAATATGCTCTGAGCTTGTGTCATTGACTTTGGAGGCTCGTGGGATCAGTTTTTGCCTTTAGAAGATTTTGCCTACAATAACAGCTACCAGTCGAGTATCCAGGTGGCTCCTTATAAGGCTTTGTATGGTAGGCAGTGTCGGTCTCCGGTTGGATGGTTTGAGCCAGGAGAGGCTTGGTTGTTGGGTACGGATCTGGTTTAGGATGCCTTGGACAAGGTCAGGATCATTCAGGATAGGCTTCGTATAGCTCAGTCCAACCAAAAGAGTTATACCGACCGCAAGGTTCATGATTTAGCATTCATTGTCGGTGAGCGAGTTTTGCTTCGAGTGCCGACTATGAAGGACGTGATGAGATTTGGGAAGAAGGACAAGCTTAGCCCTAGGTTCATTGGTCTGTTTGAGATTCCTGATCGAGTGGGAAAGGTGGCTTATATACTTGCATTGTCGCCGAGCTTATCAGTCGTGCATTCAGTGTTTCATGTGTCCATGCTTCGGAAATATCACGCTGATCCATCCCACGTGTTAAATTTCAGCATTGTCCAGTTGGACAAGGACTTGTCTTATGAGGAGGAGCCGATAGCTATTCTAGACCGGCAGGTTCGTCAGTTGAGATCGAAGAGTTTTCCTTCTGTTCGTGTTCAGTGGAGAGGTCAGCCTGCTGAGGCATCGACTTGGGAGTCCGAGTTCGATATGCAGAGCCGTTATCCCCATCTTTTCCCCGACTCAGGTACTTCCTTCTCATTTAGCATTGAATGACCTGGGAGTACATTGAATTCTGCGTTCCGGGGCCTTAAAAATCTCATTTAGCATCACCTCGATTTGCATGCGCAGTTCGGGCACGTAGTCGGAAAGCCTATATGTGAAAATCTGTGAAAATGATAAATTTTGACTAAAAATGAATTAATTTGACTTCGGTCAACATTTTGGGTAAACGGACCCGGACCCGTGATTTGATGGTCCCGGTGGGTCCGTTGGAAAATATGGGACTTGGGCGTATGCCCGGAATCGAATTCCTAGATCCCAAGCCCAAGAAATAAATTTTTTAAAGAAAATTGTTTTCTGAAATTGTTTAAAGGATTTGGAAATTAATTTTGATTAGGACATGTTGGTATCGAGCCCGTATTTTTGTTCCGACGCCCGGTACAGGTCTTATATATGAGTTAAGATAATTCGGTGAAGTTTGGTAAGAAACGGAATCCGTTTGACGTGATTCAGACCCTAAATGCAAAATTTGATGTTTTAAGAAGTTTTGAAATATTTTATTGATTTTGAGGTTTAATTCGTTGTTTAAGGGGTTATTTGGCGATTTGATCGCACTGATAAGTTCATATGATGTTTTTGAGTTAGTACGTATGTTTGGTTTAGAGCCCCGAGGGATCAGGTGAGTTTTGGATGTGTTTCGAAAGGTTTTTGGAACTCAAAAAGTTGTAGGTTTTTTAGTTTCTGGTGTGCTAGTATTTTCTTCTTCGCGTTCGCGAGAGGACCCTCGCGAACGCGATGTGTTATTCATGCTGAAGGAAAATTCCTTCTACGCGAATGCGTAACCCAGGTCGCGAACGCGAAGCTTTGGGGAGTCTTCCCTTCGCGAACGCGGGCTTGGTAACAAGAACGCGAAGACTTATGAGCCTGGGCAGGGGGAGGGATACTATACCCTACGCGAACGCGACCTCCTGGTCGCGAACGTGAGGGATCGAGGAGTTAATGCTCCGCGAACGCGAGCCCATTGACGCAAACCCGAAGGTCTCTCAGGTCTAGCTCATCGCGAATGCGATGATCCTGTCGTGAACGCATAGACCAAATTTACCCAGTTATTTTAAGTCCAAAAATAGAATGTATTATGGGAATTCCACCATTTTTCATAAACTTCATCTTCTCCACACCTCTGCGGCGATTTTTGAAGAGGAACTTCACCATAGCTTCATAGGTATGTAATATTAAGCTTGTTTCTTCCATTTTCATCAACGCCCACTAGATTTCTAGGCCTAAAACATGAGATTAAGGGTTGAAAATTAGGGATTTGGGTAGAGTTAGGGCTTTTTGATTATTTGGAAATTTTACCTTGTTTTGGGGTCGGATTTCAAAAAAAATTATATATTCGGGCTCGTGGGTGAATGCGTGATCGGATTTTGGTCCGAACCTCGTGTTTTGACCAAGCGGGCCTGGGGTCAATTTTTGACTTTTTGGGAAGAATGATGGGAAAGCTATAATTAAGCATTGGAATTGAATTGTTTAGCGTTTATTGATGTTGTTCAGTCGATTATGTCTAGATACAATTGATTTGGAGTCAAATTAAAAGGAAAAGCGGTGTTTTAGGCTTGAGTTGGCCGTGGAAGTTCGAGGTAAGTGTTTGGTTTAACCTTAGCTTGAGCGATTAGGAGTTGTGTCCTATTTTCTATTTACTTCTTGTTGAGTACGACGTATAGGCATGGTGACGAGTATCTATACGTTGGTGTCAAGCATGACCGTGAGTCTTAACTAGCAATTTGTTGTGTTCTTAAATGATCCTACAGATGCTTTAATTGATGATTCTCGATATTGAGCAAGGATTAAGTTTGTTTTTTCGTGAAAATTAATTATGATTGAGTATTGATGTTAGCTGAGATGAGTAGAAGTTGGGTTAAGATTGGTTATAGTTATTTCTCCTTTACTGGGACGTATTTAATTTTACTGTCGAATCACTTGCCGGGATAGTGTACTTTATTGTTGATCCCTCACCGGGACTCTTGGTATGGTTTTTGCTAAAGGTAAATAAATATGTGGATCTGGTTGCACGCCGCAACAATACTATATATGGAATGGGTTGCACGCCACAACAATGTTATATGGATCGGGTTGCATGCCGCAACAGTGATATAAATGGATCGGGTTGCACGCCGCAATAGTGTTAAATGATATGGAATGGATTGCATTCCGCAATAGTGTTAAATGATATTGATCGGGTTGCATGCCGCAACAGTGTTAAATGATAGGGATCGGGTTGCGCGGCGCAACAGTGTTATTATTGTTTCTTTGTAAATCTTGAATTGTTCCCTCATATTACTCTTAAATTTCTGCTGGATTTGATATTTTTTCCCGTAGCATGTACCTCTCCCATGTTAATTGTTTATTCCTGTTTATTTTCCGCTGTATTTTATATAACTACACAAGTTTATCTGGAGTTTGGTCCTAGCCTCGTCACTACCTCGCCGGGGTTAGGCCAGGCACTTATCGGCACATGGGATTGGTTGTGCTGATGCTACACTCTACACTATGTGCAAATTCCGAAGCATCTTTTGGATAGTAGCACTTGGGCAGCCTACCTTCTGTCCAGCCAGAGATCCCGAGGTAGTACTGTAGGCGTCCGCAGGCCCGACGTTCTCTAATGTACTCTGTTTTCATTAGATTTCGAGACATATTGTATTTCTTTCATATGTTTGTATGTATTACTCATAGACAGTCCGTGAATATTGTGACACCAGATTCCGGGTAGAGGAGTATATTGGCATTGAAGTACTGGCATGGTTATTTTTAGTTGTTTAAGTCTTCCGCTCGATCTATTTGTCGTTAATATTTAAATGTTTATTTCATGTTGACTCAAAATTGTAAGGAAAAAAAGGATTAAAATGAAAGAGTTAGAATTCCTATATTTCGCGGCTTGCCTAGCTTCTACGAGTAGGCGTCATCACAACTTCTGAAGGTGGAAAATTCGGGTCGTGACAAACTATACAGTTTTATAGGATCGACCAAGTCACAATTCTTACAGTGCACGCCCACACGCTCGTCACCTAGCATGTGCGTTACCTTAACACTAATCACATAACATGTAATTCGAGGTTTTTATACCCTCCAAACCAAGTTTAGAAGCATTACTTACCTCAAATTGTGTAAAACTATACTCCAACAAGCACTTGCCATGCGAAACGGCCTCTGAATGCCTCGAATCTAGTCATAAATAATTTGATACGATCAACTCAAGCTATAGGAATCAATTCCATATCAAAATGCTAAGCTCTTAATCAAAAGCCAAAAAGTCAACTCCCGAGCCAACGTCTCTGAATCCAATTAAAGTCACCAAACCTGACCGACCATTCAACCACGAGTTCACCCATACCAATTACTCAAATACGATATGAAAATCTCGATCAAATCCCCAAAATCCGGCCTAAGGACTTTCCTCTATTTTTTTCCCATTACTTAACTCAAATCACTAATTAAATGATGAAATCAAAGATATAAATATAATATTTTAACCAAAACTAAATAAGAATTCATTACCACAATCACTCCCTTGAAAATATCTCCAAGAATCGCCTCAAATCGAGCTCCCAAAATCAAATTTGTGAAATAGGCTCAAACCCTCATTTTTGAAATATTTAAGTCTGCCCAGATATACATAATCGTTGTCACACCTCCTTTTTTCACTACACCCCGAAAGGGGTGTATAAGGGAGTTTTTTCCAATTAAAGTGACAATCGAAATGGGATTATTTATTTATTAAATTCAGAGTAGCCACTAGGGAGATTTCTAGTGTCCCAAGTCACCGGTTGAATCCCGAATCGAGGTAAATCTTGACTCTGTTTAATAGTCTACGAACCAGAAATCCGAGTAAGGAATTCTGTTAACCCGGGAGAAGGTGTTAGGCATTCCCGAGTTCCGTGGTTCTAGCACGGTCGCTCAACTGTTATATTCGGCTTAATTATCTAATTTTAGTACAAGATTAAAACATATGTGCATTTTTAGTGTAACCGCTTTTATTCATTTTTTAAAGAAAATTGCAACGTTATTAAAACACGTCTCGAACCACGTCACATAAATGCACCCGTGGTTTTTGACATATCTTAACATCATTGAGATTTGGATTTGGGTCACAAAAATGCGCACCCGAGTTTAGGAAGGTAAATTAAATAGCGCGCCTAAAGCAACTACGCACTTTCAACTTTGCGAGGGCCATGGAAATTCAACTAAATGGCACGCCCCGAATTCTAAGGATTCAAATATTAACTAAGCGAGGACCATGCATTTTGGGATTTTGTTTGGCACGGCGCGCCTCAACTCCAAATTTTAAAGGGAATTCAAAACTAATCTCTTGAGGGCCATAAACTATTTTATTATTCCGGATGGCACACCTCAACTAATTAAAGATCTAATCAATTAATTAAGGAAAGCTTATGGGAATGCTAATTGTTTTGAACTAAAAGTTCGATCACACTAATTAACTGAAGCTCGTCGCATTAGAAAACCGATTGCATAAGGGAAATTACTTTGACAAGACAACTGAACGGTCCCCTTCTAAAAAATGCCTTCAAGCTTAGGCTCGAAACGAGCCCAGCTCATGATGAGGAAAGATGCCTGAGTTCGTTTATCCTTCAGCTGGGCCTGCATTAGGCCCAGTTCTTATGCTCCAAATAATTCATGTCACTCAAAGAATGCTAATTAATCGATGCTAACACAGACGTGAAATCGAATTAAACAAAATCCAGTTCTGACTTTAGACAGCAATACAATTTACCTAGATTGAATTTATAACTCCACATTTCATGCATTTTTGGGTCAATCTCTCCATAAAGATGCAGCAACAATAAACAGACAAGTTATTTAGCTGAAGGAGTAGCCCAAGTATAAACAAGGCAGATACCAAAACCATTTCAATTCCAAATGCTCGCATGTAAACAAAGACAATCTAAATATCAAATCACAGAACGATGGAATCATGTTTATAGCTATGAGAAAACAAACCATTACTTGGCATTCTAACACATTTAGAGATGAATTTATGCCAGAACAGTACTGATCTTAGCAAAAGCTGTACAAATACCCCTAAACCTACAAACATCACATGTGTTCTTTATAACAGCCTTAAAACCCATTCATACAAACACAGATCTTGATATCATTTATCCTAATTGGCTAAAACTCATAATTCATCCAAAGCTAAAACAAAAAATCAAAATGAACCAGGAAGAAACAAATCTGACAAGAAACCAAGCTAATTATGAAATCCAATTGATTTTCATAAGTAGAAGAAGCTACAATTTACAGGCTAGTATGGCACAGCCTGCCATTTAATCAAATAAAACTCTTGTTCTTCCATTTTACATGTCCAAGGAATGGGGGGTACCTGGTAAAATCAAAGCAAACAACAGTGAGAAAATCAGCAGCAGAAGGAGATGGAATTCAGCAGATTATCAACAGCATTCCAACTTGCTCAAACCATTTCAATCCCAGAAAGAGTCAAGATTACGTAAAATTTTTAAGAAACCCAAAGAAACACATACAGCCTCAATGAAACAGTGCCTTTTGGTGCCTTTTTTTATTATTATTTTTCCTCTAATTCTTCAGACCTTTTCAGTGTTTTCTTTTTTATTGTTTTCTCTAGCCGTCTCTGGTTTTTCCAAGTCTGATCCCCTTTGAAAGTTCTGGAAATGGGTATTTTATAGATGGGTTTTAGGGCAGCAGTAATGATTTGTTAAATATCAGTTACCCCCTTCTCCAATTTTTTTTTGTTCAACCTAAACCCCAACTTACATCAGTTTTTGCAAGTCAATCCCTTCCCCCACTTTCCCAGAAGCTTCCCAATGCAGTTACAAAAAGATTCCCAAACCCAAACTTCCTAGACTACCCTCCATAGCCTCTAAAATTACCCTCAGCCTTTTACCTGGGTTAGGCTTGACCCAATGGCCTAACTGGATTCCAAACTTGGGCCTGAACGGATGGCCATCCGATGCCCAGGTCTGCCTTACCCCAAACCCAAAAGGAACTCTTAAACCCATAATAAGAAACCAAAAACTCAGATCGAACACACAAAAATTCAGCCAATAGAATCCTAAAGTAATGAATTAAGTATTTAAAACTACCACTAGGTATAAGGGAAAAAGATCAGGCACCCGATTAGATTAGACTACTCCTAAAGTTTAACATTCTGTAAAACCGAAGAGAACAAGAGGACTACCTTATTGAGCTAAATCCCCATAACAAATAAAGAGGCGAGTGGAAGACAAACTGAGATCAGAATCGAGAAAACCAGAAGAACAGAGTTAAAACTGAAATGAACATACCGTCAAGAGAGGGGACATGTATTGTCCGTTCTTCCACCAGAAACCTACAGAAGATTTGATGAATGGTTCCGCCTGACAAGCTTTGTTGATTTTGGTCTTGCATGGGGTCCGATGAGCCTCGAAATGAGTCAAAATCAATGCTAACCATTTGCTCTTATGGAGAACAAACGGTTGGCATAAGTTCTGACTCATTAATGGCCCAAATATCACTTGAACAAGGCACAAAACCTGAGTTTCAACTTTAACATCAGATTCGAGATTTGGCACTAAGGATGGGGTTTTTGGGAAAAAATTTACCAGCCTAGTGCTTGAGGGAGCGTGGGGAAGGAATAGTTACGAATTGGTGAGGTTTGGAGCTTCGTTGCCTGTTAAAATGGTGGATTAGGGTTTTTCAGAGAATGAAGAGGTGAAGAAGATGAAGGATACGAGGCGGAACTGACTGGTCTCTGATAGATTCGGACATTTTTAAGAGAAATGGGGGAAAGCGTGGGTGTTGTTAGATGAGCTAGATTGAACAGCCAGGATTTTGTTAAAGCTAACGAACTCGAAACGACGTAGTTTCACTCCTATACTACGTCGTTTCAAAGGCCTGGGTGATGGACTACTTGGACCGGGTTCAATGGCAGGTTTGGGCCTGGTTTCGAGTGATTGTACGGGTTTCAGGCACAATTGTTTGGGCTTGAGGAATTTTGAATAAAAATGGCCCACACAGACTTCTTGTTGAAATTCTTTTCTTTTTCTTTTTCAATTTCTTTCCTTTTCTTTTCAAATTAACATAACACCTAAATTAATTCCTAATCAAATTATCCTGTCAAATTGAATTAACTAACTCTAAATAATGCTTACCACCACTAATTAAATGCCAACTTAGAGAAAAACTACCAACATTCGAAACTAAAATTAAAAATGCAAAAATAAGTTACTATTTTGTGATTTTTCCATTTTTATAAAACAACTAATTTGTTAATTAATATGAAAATTAATTCTAACGCAAATGCAGTGTGATTTTGTATTTTCATGAATTAAATATAATAAACATGCAAAGACAAATGCAAACAATTATCAGAAAATGCCACGAAATCCACAAAAATTACAAATAATGAAAAGAAATTATTTTGTTTTGAATTTATGGGAGTAATTCATATAAGGCAAAAATCACGTGCTCACAGCTGCCCCTCTTTGCCCGAAAACACGAAGAGTTTTCGTGCAAAGATAAAGTGAGCGGATACGAGCGATTTTTCCCCGTTTGAATACTCCGTGGGAAGCATTTTTGAAAGATTTGACCGCACCCTACTTCCGAGGTTGCCTACATATCCTTGGCTGTAAAGGAATCAGGTCAATGTAGTTCGGGAAGTTTCGGTAGCTAGGACTACCAGGAAGCTGTGATTTCACTGTTGTTGCTGCTGCTGCTACTGCTTACTGTATCCCCTTATTACACCATGATTAAATAAAAAGAAGCTAGACTAGACTATGATCTATGCATTACAAAATCCTATCTATATCTTCAAACTTGCTCATGTGGTTCTTGTTGCCTTGTTGACTGGTATTCTCCTGGTGGAATCCCCTTGTTGCCATCTTGAATTGTAATCTGAGATGTTTCCCTTTCTCCAAGTGGATGCCTGATTGCTGAAACTTGAATGTATTCCCTTGTTTTCCAGGTGGGCGCTTGATTGCTAAACTTGAAAATGTATTCCCTTGTTCTCCAGGTGGGAGCCTGATTGCTGAACTTGAAATGTATTCCCTTGTTCTCCAGGTGGGCGCCTGATTGCTGAACTTGAAAAATGTATTCCCTCGTTCTCTAGGTGGGCACTTGCTTACTGAACTTGAAAAATGTATTCCCTTGTTCTTCAGGTGGGCGCGTGATTACTGAACTTGAGAAATGTATTCCCTTGTTCTCCAGGTGGGTGCCTGCTTACTGAAACTTGAATGTATTCCCTTGTTCTCCAGGTGAGCTCTTGATTGCTGAAACTTGAATGTATTCCCTTTTCTCCAGGTGGGCTCCTGATTGCTGAAACTTCAATGTATTCCCTTGTTCTCCAGGTAGGCTCCTGATTGCTAAACTTGAAATGTATTCCCTTGTTTTCCAGGTGGGCGCCTGATTGCTGAACTTGAAATGTATTCTCTTGTTCTCCAGGTGGGCGCCTGATTGCTGAACTTGAAGATGTATTCCCTGCTCTCCAGGCGGGCTCCTGACAGCTGACTTGAAATATATTCCTTGCTCTCCAGGCGGGCTCCTGACTGCTGAACTTGAACTGCTTCTCCCTGTTCTCCAAGTGGGTACCTGATTTCAACAAAAATAGACAAAACAAAGAACATTTTCTGCCCCAGTTTGGTAGCTGGGCACATATGTGAGTGTTAAACTGAATCATATTACCAAATATTACTAAATATCCAGGGGGGATCTTGACAACTCTTAATTAAACGACAATTTTAAATGTAAGTTATATCTTCTAAAGGTGTGACTTCTGCCAAATCTTGTTATCTAAGAGGGTCTTAAACTACTCCCCATTATCCAGAAGGGTCCTGAAAATCAAAAGTCAAGTTTTATCTTAAGAGTGACAATTTCACGGCTAAATTATATTACCCTACACCAGAACTTATGCTAGATTTTGTTATCCAATGGGAATTTTAAAGCTAGGTCTCATTATTCAGGAGGATCCTGACAACTCTTAATTGAATACTATCTCAAACATGCAAACTTTGAAGCCAACTTATATTCCTTCGGGTTAAATTTATACTAGATTATGCTACTCATGATTGTTTTGAATTTAAAATAGGTCCTATTTTTCAGGAGGGTCCTGAAAATTTACAGTCAAACCTATTTGGCGCTTTCCTTTGCTTACGGGGGGTTTCTCCGAAACAACCGAAATTTCCTGCCCATGTTTTAATCAAAGAAAAATTTTGTCAGTTTAAAATGTGGTGGTTAGTTGATGGAATTCTTGCTGAAGGTCTCTCCACTGCATTGTTTTGTTTTGACTAGCTTCCCCGAACTGGCCCTGAACCGTTTGACTTTCCGACTAACTTTCAAAACCCCATAACTTGAATGACCTGAGTGTTCTATACCCAAACCATTGTTTCACACCTCTGACCTCTTTAACTGAACCTCTGCATCCCCCATGAAATTACCAAATCATTTTGTCGATGGAACTCTTGCTGGTACTTTACCCCACTTTACATCATGCTATCTTTGGTATGTTCTGGCCGCACTGTGCTTTGCAATCTTGAAGCTGGTAGTGAGCTTTGAAATTCCTTCTTATTTTCTTAAACAGAACTGACATTGGGAATATCTTAGAGAAATAAACCCAAAAGAAATGAAATGCAATGACTTTCAGAGTTAAGGATAAGAAAATCCAAAACTGGAAGACTATCTGAAGAGGAAAAAGAAGAGATACTTATCTGAGTGGAGCAGCTGGTACCAATGATCATGACATGCATTTCGGATTAATCGACCCAATCTATCCAACCAACCAACTTTCAGTTGCCATACTTTTTTGCCCCGGAATTTCCATAACCTGATTTCTTCACCCAAATCCTGACCTTGTTCATCCTGTGGTACCTTGAAAGGTTTTCACCAGCAGACCTCTCTCACTCGTCCATCCATCAACTCACTTTCGCCTTAAGGTACCCGTGAGGATTTTCACCAATAAGACTATCTCATTTTTATTTCTCTCAGCTCCCGCTGCCTTACGGAGCCCGTAAGGGTTTTCACCAATAAGACTCTCTCATTTTCATTTCTTTTTCCCATTTGGACCAGAGTGTTGCCCCTGATATGAATCACCTCTACCTGCTTGACTTGGCATTTCTCGAAGACTGATCGGAAGGTCTTTCTTTGGACCGTCGTGGCTTTTGGATGGGTTTAGAAAGAAAGGGTATAAAAAGCTCAAAACAATTCGAATGGGTTCAAAATTACAACTTTCGGAATCAGATTTCTAATAACAACCACAACTTCTGCCCCAATTTCTGATCTTTGCTACTGATTCCAAAAGAGGGGTATGAAAGAAAATAAATAAGGCTCAAAGGGGGTGACAAGGGATAAAGTGTTCAGATAGCAGAACAAAATGCCTTCGTCATTTCAATACTCAAAACATGCCAAATACAAACAAGTGCAATCAAACAAAGAAATCATACATAATATCTCTTGACTGCATCGGAATTGATAGTCATTTCTACATATTTGCCTTCTACATCTGGAAATACAATGCACCATTGGACAACACTCTAGTTACAACGAACGGCCCCTGCCAATTTGGGGTGAACTTTCCTTTTGCTTCGACCTGATGAGGCAGAATGTGTTTCAATACTAACTGACCTACTTCAAACTTCCGTGGATGTACCTTCTTATTGTATGCTCTTGCTAGTCTTTGTTGATACATCTGGCCATGACACACTGCTGCCAATCGTTTCTCGTCGATCAAGCTCAATTGTTCCAAGCGGGTTTTGACCCATGCATCATCATCGATCTCAGCCTCCGCGACAATTCGAAGGGATGGAATTTCCACTTCTGCGGGTACCACTACTTCGGTGCCGTACACCAACAAATAAGGAGTCGCCCCTACTGAAGTACGGACAATGGTGCGATAACCTAACAATGCAAACGGCAGCTTTTCATGCCACTGCCTAGAACCCTCCACCATTTTTCGAAGTATCTTCTTTATTTTCTTGTTAACTGCCTCGACTACTCTATTCACCTTGGGACGATATAGGGTGGAATTGTGGTGCGTGATCTTAAACTGTTGACATACCTCTTTCATCAAATGACTATTGAGATTAGCACCGTTATCTGTGATGATTACCTTTGGTATCCCGAACTGGCAAATGATATTTGAGTGCACAAAATCAACCACCGCCTTCTTGGTTACAGACTTGAATGTTTTAGCCTCAACCCACTTGGTGAAATAATCTATGGCAACCAGAATGAACCTGTGCCCATTCGATACTGATGGCTCAATTGGTCCAATGACATCCATGCCCCAAGTAACAAAAGGCCACGATGCAGACATCGTGTGTAATTCAGATGGTGGAAAATGAATCAAATTTCCATGTACTTGGCACTGATGACATTTACGCACAAAACCGTTACAATCTCGCTCCATAGTGAGCCAATAATAACCTGCTCGGAGAATCTTCTTTGCCAGCACGTACCGACTCATGTGCGGTCCACATACTCTAGAATGCACTTCGGTCATAATAGTTGTGGTCTGCCTAGCATCTATGCATCTCAGCAGTCCAAGGTCGGGAGTCCTTTTGTACAGAACCCCTCCGCTGAAGAAAAATCTGCTTGCCAATCGCCTAATTGTTCTCTTTTGATCACCTGTGGCTTGTACCAGATACACTCCCATTCTGATGTATTCCTTGATATCGTGGAACCATGGTTCACCATCGAGTTCTTCCTCCACCACGCTACAATAAGCATGCTGATCGCGGACCTGAATATACAGTGGGTCAACATAAGCCTTATCCGGATGATGTAATATCGACGCCAGAGTAGCCAAAGCATCGGCGACCTCATTGTGGATCCTCGGAATATGCCTGAACTCTATTGATTGAAACCGTTGACAAAGATCATGCAAACATTGACGGTACGGTATGAGTTTTAAATCTCGTGTTTCCCATTCTCCCTAAATCTGGTGCACCAGAAGGTCCGAGTCACCTAAGACCAAGACTTCCTGGACACCCATATCCACAGCCATCCTCAAACCTAAAATGCATGCCTCGTACTCAGCCATGTTGTTAGTACAGTAGAACCGAAGCTGAGCCGTAACGGGGTAATGATGCCCTGTTTCAAAAACAAGTACCGCTCATATCCCAACGCCTTTCATGTTAGCATCCCCATCAAAGAAAAGTTTCCATCCTGGCCTTTCAACCTGTTCCAACTCATCAATGTGTATTACCTCTTCATCAGGGAAATAAGTCTTCAAAGGTTCATATTCTTCATCCACAGGATTCTCAGCCAAATGGTCGGCCAATGCTTGTGCTTTCATCCCAGTCCGAGTCACATAGACAATGTCAAATTCTGTGAGCAAGATCTGCCACTTTGCGAGCCTTCCTGTGGGCATAGGCTTCTGGAAGATATACTTTAACGGATCCAAGCAAGAGATGAGGTAAGTAGTATAAGATGACAAATAATGTTTCAGCTTTTGGGCTACCCAAGTTAGGGCACAACACGTCCTCTTAAGATGAGTGTACTTAACCTCGTAAGATATGAACTTCTTGTTGAGATAATATATGGCCTGCTCCTTCCTGCCAGTGATGTCATGTTGTCCCAGCATGCATCCAAATGAATTGTCCAAGACTGTCAAATACAGAATCAAAGGTCTCCCTAATTCCGGCGGGACCAACACAGGTGGGTTTGACAAGTATCCCTTTATCTTATCAAATGTCTCCTGACATTCGTTTGTCCACTTGTTTGTAGCATCTTTCTTTAGTAGTTTGAAAATAGGCTCACAAGTTGTCGTGAGCTGAGTAATAAACTGGCTGATGTAATTCAATCTCCCCAACAGACTCATCACCTCAGCCTTGTTCTTTGGGGGTGGCAACTCCTGGATAGCTTTGATATTTGATGGGTATAATTCAATACCTCGGCGGCTGACTATGAATCCTAACAACTTTCCAGACGGAACACTGAATGCGCATTTTGCAGGATTAAGCTTGAGATTGTACCTGCGAAGCCTTTGGAAGAACTTTCTCAGGTCTTTGACATGGTCAGACTGCTTTCTAGACTTTACTATCACATCATCCACATAAACCTCGATCTCTCTGTGTATCATATCATGGAATATGGTTGTCATTGCCCTCATGTAGGTTGCCCCGACATTTTTCAGACCGAATGGCATGACCCGATAATAGTACGTTCCCCATGGCGTGATGAATGATGTCTTTTCTACGTCCTCCTCATCCATTAAGATCTGGTGGTAACCCACATAACAATCCACAAAAGAACCAATTTCATGTTTGGCACAATTATAGATCAATATATGGATGTTCAGCAATGGGAAGTTATCCTTGGGACTTGCCTTGTTGAGATCTCGATAATCAAAACACACCCTGGTCTTACCATCCTTCATCAGCACAGGCACAACATTGGCTAACCAGGTGGGATACCGGGTGACCCGAATGACTTTGGCCTCAAACTGTTTGGTGACCTCTTCCTTAATTTTCACACTCATATCAGTTTTAAATTTCCTCAGCTTCTGCTTGACAGGGGGAATACCGGATCAGTGGGCAATTTGTGAACCACCAAGCCAGTGCTTAGACCTGGCATGTCATCATAGGACCATGCAAAAACATCTTTATACCCGAACAGTGTTTTAATTATCTCCTCTCTGAGTTGTGGTTCAACATGGACACTTATTTTAGTTTCCCGGACATTATCTTGGTCCCCTAAATTGATTGCTTCTGTATCACTCAGGTTAGGCTTGGGTTTTTCTTCAAAATGGCTTAATTCTTTACTAATCTCTTCAAAGGCTTCATCTTCGTCATATTCTGATTCAACATCACACTCTATTCTTTAATTACTATTTCAGAATTAGATTGGCTTTTAAGATTGGGCCGGAGATTCCACATGCATGTCATATCATTGAAGCCAACATAAAAAGAACTGTACAAGGAAGAAAAGAAAAACAAAAATAAAACTATCAGGAAGGGAGAAAAAGGAAAATTACATTTTATTGTTAGAGATAACAAGGCTTATATATCCAAACGGATGAAACATAGAATCTGAACTACAACCTGGGATAATCCAGGTAAACCGAAAGAAAATCAAAGCAAACTAAAAAAACTCCTTCCTGGTAGGGAGAGGAGTAGCTTCCCAATTGTTAATCTTTGCACTGGGCCCAACAAATTGCACATCCGCCTTGCTAGAACCCTCTCCAGCTTCCACCGTGTTCACTTCATCGAATATCCTCTCGAACTTTTCCATTAAATCTCCATCCTTATCAACCACCGAACTGGGGACCATCGTCACTGGGCATTTTCTGGTACCAAGCCTGACAAATGATCTGGAAAGACGCGGGACTGGCTTTGGAAGTGCCCATGCCCTCTGTTTCATTTTATGGCTCTTCTCATGTCTGCGACTGTGGGCTTGAACCCCAGACCAAATATATACAAGTTTTTAGGAAGAGAAACCGGTTGTACAATACCTTGTAGAGATGCACCCAAACCCTTGCCCGGTACAAAACTATTTTTCAACATTCAACGGCTACCATGACTGATGCAGCAACTACCCTTGGAGTCGGCACGCACTTCCCTTCAGGAATTTTCTCTACCGATACCATGTCAAAAACCTGATAAACCTATGGCCCCTTGTCGTCTTCAAACTCTATAAACGGAACAACGGCATCACTGGGAACACACAAATTATCTTCGTTATGCACAACAATTTCATGTCTATCCCATTCAAACTTAACCATTTGATGCAGAGTGGACAGGACCGCTTTGGCAGCATGAATCCAGGGTCGACCTAATAACAGATTGTAAGAAACAGCCACATCGAGCACCTGGAATTCCATAGTAAATTCAACTGGCCCTATTGTAAGCTCGAGCACTATGTCCCCGACTGAATCATTCCCTCCACCATCGAATCCCCGAACGCAGATATTGTTCTTGTGAATTCTTTCATCATCCACCTTCAACTTGTTCAGAGTGGAAAGAGAACAAATATTTGCACTGGAGCCATTGTCAACCAGTACCTGAGTAACCACGGAATCTTCAAATTTCATTGTCAGATAGAGGGCTCTATAGTGCTCAGTACCCTCCACGGGCAACTCATCATCAGAAAAAGTGACTCTGTTTACCTCAAATATCTTGTTAGCTATCTTTTCCAAGTGGTTTACTGAGATTTTGTCAGGAACATGGGCTTCGTTCAAGATCTTCATCAAAGCCCGACGGTGCTCATCTGAATGGATCAATAATGACAATAGCGAGATCTGAGCCGGTGTCTTCCTTAACTGCTCCATAATGGAATAGTCCTACACTTTCATCTTTCTCAGAAATTCCTCTGCTTCTTCCTCGGTCATAGCTTTCTTCACCAACACTGGGTTATTTTTGGAGATCTTAGCTTTTCACAACTCTTCAGGGGCAAAGCATCTCCACAATCGAGTCAAAATATGGGTCTCACACACTTCTTCTTTAACCTCTTTCCCTTTGTAAGTCACTGTCACTCATTCATAATTCCATGGAACTGCCTTGTTGTTGACTAACGGTAATTGAGTTACCTGTTTGATAATAACAGGATCCGTGCGGGCACCCTTCATAATTATCACAGGCTTGTTTGTCATTCCTGGCACAACCACTTCTGCTCTTTCATGTTTCCCAGCAACGTCACTTAAGGACCCCTTCTTGACCACCGTAGGTGGTTCACTATTTGCCCCGTTCAAGTTGATCACAGTCTTCTTACTTGTTGACTTTTCAAACGGCTTGGCTTCCCTAGCCCGAATCATCATAATAGTTTGCGAAGGCTTCTTAGGCTCCCTTCTCTTATGCACTATCTCAATCATATTTGTCTCATGATGGACCGGCAACGGGTTCTGGTTGATGTTGGGTGCCTCCGGGGCTTGGACCTCAATCCGATTAGTATCAATGAGCTCTTGAATAGCTGTTTTCAATTTCCAGCATTTCTCTGTGTCATGAACCGAGGTCCCTAAACCATACTCACAACTCACCGAGTGGTCAAGATTTCTGAGAGGGGGATTTGGCAGTTTAGCCTCGATCGGATTCAACATACCCAACTGTCTCAATCTATGGAATAGACTAGTATATGATTCTCCCAATGGACTGAAAGTCTTCTGCTTCTGCAACCTCTCATTCTTAAAGGCTTGATTTGGCCGAAAACCTGTTCCAGAGGGGTTTCTGTAGGCTCTTAGGGGGGTAGGTATTTTGTGGAGCTGGGTATGGACTTTGTGGAGCTGGCACACGCCATTGTACGTGAGTAAAAGGTTGGGTATAGGTTTGTGCATGATAGACGAAAAAATGGGGATCTGGCAGTGGGTAGTAGTGTTGTGGTGGGCTATATAGAGTGTAAAGGTAAGTTTGGTGATAGGGTCGAGGTGGGTTGTAGTACCGTGAGGGGCCCCTAGATCCAACCCAAGCTCCAAACTCAATTGTTGCAACGTCCTCTTTCTTCTTCTTCCCGAGTAAACCTCCAGTACCATTTTGAATGGCCTGGGTGGTCGCTTTGATTGCTGAATAACTCATGATCTTGTTGGACTTGAGTCCCTCCTCAACCATGCCTCCCATTTTTACAAACTCATTAAAGGACTTGCCCACTGCTGATACCAAGTGACCAAAATAAGTGGGTTCCAAAGCCTGCAAGAAATAATCAACCATCTCACTTTCTTTCATCGGAGGGTCAACTCTCGCTGCTTTCTCTCTCCACCGGAATCCATATTCCCTGAAACTTTCACCGGGATTTTTCTCAATCTTTGTTAATGACAGCCGGTTTGGGATAATTTCAAGATTGTACTAAAAATTGCAGGCAAATGCTTGGGCAAAATCGTCCCATGTGTACCACCTATTGTGATCTTGTCTGGTATACCATTCTAATGCCGATCCACTCAAACTTTGGCTGAAATATGCCATCAGCAATTCATCTCTTCCGTCTGCTCCTCTCATCTTGCTACAAAATCCTCTTAAGTGTGCTACTGGGTCGCCATGCCCATCGTACAGATCAAACTTAGGCATCTTGAACCCTGCTGGTAACTGAACATCTGGGAACAAACATAAGTCTTTATAGGCCACACTTACTTGACCCCTCAACCCCCTCATATCTATAAATGATTGTTCTAAGCTTTTGACCTTTCTGATCATCTCCTCATGTTCGGGATTTTTGGGTGGCTTCTTGGTCCCTGCCGTGAGATCAAGATGAGGAGTGTAAGAACATGGTTCCGGGACTTTGAAGATGGGTTCAGGGGGATAATACTAGTTGTCGTGAGTTTGGAACAGAGGTTCACTGGAAGATCGGTGTAATGCAGCAGGTGGAGGTGCCACAAAAACGGGAGTGACTGGTGGAGGGGGATATGGGACTTGTTTGGGTGGTGGAGCTTGAGAAGTATGGGAAGTGGTGTCATAGCATTGTTGGTAGAGGGGAAAGGCTGGAGATGAGTTCGCAGTGGGAGGCTCCTGAGGTTGGGCCGATTGTGGGATATAAGCTGGGTTGGCGGGATAAACCGGTGGTGGATGACCCTTTGCCCAGGCCTGGTACATTTCAGCCATTTGCTGCTTTAACTTATACATCTCTTCCTTCATCGCATTAATATCCAATTCTTCCACCTCTTTTGACGTATCAACAATACTTGCCTCCAATTCTTGGTTGGCCATATTCTGCCTGTCTTTTGATCGGGTGTTGTATGAGTGAGTTGCCAGAATGCCAGTCAACTAACCACCTGCCTGGACTCAATATATCAACAACAACCTTGTTAGTGATTAGGGCTTTAACAAATTAGTAACCGCACATTTTGGGGAATGAATTCACCTAAGCAGTTAACCGTTTCTATTATGCATTTGATCGGCTATTTGCGTCATCCCGGCTTTTCTTCTCTTTTTTTTCTTTTCATGTTTTCACTCTTGCCCTTGCTTTATCTTTGTTTTTATTTTCTCATTTCCCTCTTGTTTTGCTATTGCTTCTTTCTCTTGATTTTTTTATTCTTCTTCTTTTTCCTTTCTTTTCCTCTCTTGTTTTTCCTCTCTCTTTTCGTTTTTCTTCTTTTTCTCTTTTCTTTCTTTTTTTTTTCTTTTGGTTATGGTCGAATCCTATGGAGATTGTCTACGTATCATGACCCCGCATGAATCAGACCGAGCGTAGTTCTGGGAGATAAGTGTGAAAGTAAACATTTTCTGGGATTTTCAATTTTCATAAAAGCAAATGCTTTGATTACAAAGACTCCAAACTAACAAACTCCAAGAGAAACTAACAGACGCGGATGAAGAGACGAAATACAGACTCCAAAAATAAACTATCATACTCCAACAAAAGAAAATACAAACTCGAACACAATTGACAGACTCTAGCAAAAAGAAAATACAAACTCAACACAACTGACAGACTCTAACGGAAAAGGAAATACAGACTTAAATGAGAAATCATGAATACATTAATACTCCTGGTGCCCGCGGAACATCATTCGGTCTCGTCGTGGGCCTATAAGCAAGATCTCTTTGAAGTCGATCCAAGTCACTCATTATCTGTTTAACAAATGTCATCACTGCCGCGAAGAAGGGGGTGCGATTCATATCCTCACAGGCTTGGCACTTCACAACAATGTAATCAGCGATGGTTCTAATTCTTTCTCTTATGACACATTTTTCTTGCAATAAACGCCCGATCTGCTGGGTCCTGGCTTCTAAAGTTTGCTCGGCCGCATGATTCTGCTCCTGAAGTTGTTGCAAATCTATTTCTAATTGTGCCAATGCTGTATAACAATGTTCCCTTTCAACCTTGAAGTCTTTCGCCTATTTGATCATTTTGTTTTCCGTGGCGATGACCCTTTTCTTTAATCCCGCGAACTCATTGTCGTACTTCTCTTTCAACTACTTAACCAGGTGTGCTCGTTCATCTGCATTTTTAGCCAATTGCTTTCGAACCCTGGCTAGTTCACTTTCTGGCTTGTTCAAATCAAAACTATAGTCACTTACTTTCTGCCTCAGGTTATTTATGAGTTTTTCATCTTTGGCTCTCCGGGCGAGGTTTTCTACCGCTATTTTCATTTTCTAAATTTGGGTTCGAAGGGCCTCATTTTCTTTGGCTAGCCTTTTCTTTTCACCTTCATCCGCCGCTGCTTGCAAGCTATTCTCGAATTGAAATTCTTTGACTTGTTTTTCCAACCTTCCTATTGTGGTCCTGTACTCATTCTCCTTAGTCAACCAAGCCTATTATTCCTGTGACGCCTCGACGAATTCCTGAAGATGGGGTCTTTTAGCCGGCCTCTCAAACTCAATTTCTCTCCTATACCAAGTAAGGTACCCTGGTGAAACCTCACCTTTGGATCGATCACGTACACAGGTATTGGCTGTTAAGTATTGACATACGCTCCAAATTTGGCGGACTGCTGCTTCATGAAACTGACCGTTAGGTCCGATCTCGACTACTTGGGCACTAAGATCTTCATCTCTTGAAACTATCTAGCATTTCCCCAGCTGCTTCAAAACCCGATATGGAGCATAAGGCTGGATATTCCTGAGTCCCATCAAGAGGAAATGAGGCCCAGTGGCTGGCATGTATATGACCTCATCCACAGACAGCCATCCAAATGTCCACTTTATTTGGTTTGCAGTGATGGAACGGAGGCGCGCTACCCACTCTGTGATCCCCTCCGGCAGGTTGATCCCGTTAACCCTTGTATAAAATTCTTCTATGCATGTTTTATCTATCGACCCATAGCTCATAAATTGAGGACGATGACATAAGTGTTCGATCATCCACATCTGTAACAACACGTTGCACCCCTCAAAAAAGTCTCCTCCGGCTTTGCAGGCTGTGAGAGTGCGAAAGATTTCAGCTACTATCATGGGTGTGAGGGTGCTGTTGGCCTGAGTAAGCAAAGTGCTAACAACTCCGGCTACTTGTATGTCAATATTCCCATCTTTTCTAGGAAACACCAAAAGTCCCAAAAAGACCACCATAAATGCGAAACACCTGTGTTCTTCCCACTTAAGGCGGTTTCCTTTGCTGCAGATTTTATTTTCCGGCTTGTTGAACCCTCAAATATGACCATATCTGTTGTATATAAACTGTAAAGTACAAAATTCAGCTGTCAAGTCTGGGTTGTGGACCCCCTTGCTTATTTTCAAAAAGTCTAGGAACTTGTGTACGGCTACGGCCTTTGGAGCAATCAGGTACTGGTGTCTCAGGGGAACTTTGGGATTCCCAATATATCCGGCTATTTCTTCCAATGTTGGGGTAACAAAATATGAGAAATGAAATACGTTGTGGGCCGGGTCCCAAAATATAACCAACGCCTTTATGATGTCACCCCTAGGATTAATCTTCAGCAACCCAGTGAGGCCTCCCAAGTATAGATTGACTGTGTCTTGTCCCGATTTACCCAGATCATCCCACCACATATGCAACAAAGGGATCTTGTTCACGATTGTTATTGGCAAATTCTGACTTGTGCTCATTCTGCACATTTATTAGGGTGGTTAAGCAAAAATCACGATTCAATTGACTCAAAAATAAATTGACACTTTTTTTCAAATTAAATAAAATCCGATTTTGCAAATACGGCCTTTCAGCACCTCGGAGATGAGGATTTTAAGGCTATGTTGGTTAACCAGTGAAAACCTTGAAAAATGGCCACAGGCGGTTGTTCTTGCAAAAGCAGCCTTCCGGCGCCCTTTTAGGGACATTCGGCTATTTTTGACGAGAATGGCATCACCCTAATTATTTTCAAATAAAATTAAAATTTTTGTTTCTTATGGGCTATTTTCGCAAAAAGAAGTTGGACCCGATGAGGGTTGCCTACGTATCTCACACCCTATGAGAATCAAACTGGCGTAGTTCGGGCAAATTTGTCAAAATAAAACCAATTATTTTTCCTTTCTAAAACACAAAGATTTTCCCTCTTTTTTTTTCTTTTCTTTGAAAACTACAAAATTCTCTCTTCTTTTTTTTTCCAAAATTTCGGCAGAGTTTCGGTATGTTTGGGACATTTGTTTTTCAAAATAGGTGCTTATCCCTCTCAACCATCTAAGTTTTCCTTGTAATCCGGTCAACAAGAAAATCCGAAGCAAATGAATGCGCAAGTAGCAAGTAAGATACATCATAATGAGCTTTACATTTCGGGTATACCTGTCCTATACAGACCAAACCCCTGTGTTGAGTCTCCAAAGTCAAATACATATGATGCAAACAACGTGCCTACTAGGGATCCGGCATGAGGCTGAGTTATTCTAAGCTAAAAACCTGGGTATATTGTTCTAGATTTGTGTACCCGAGCGGACAACTCGAGCCGAGGAGGGGGCTACATACCGGGAACCAAAAGTCCATCCGGCTTTGTAACTTTTCCGAGCCTCTTTCTTATTTCAAGATATGATACTAACAGAATAGGGAGTCTCGACCAACGAGCACATCCCCGAAGATGAGAAGAGAAGGGTTTCATAACAGTTTATATACAGTTCAGATAATATCAAAGCGGTAAAAAGCATCACTTAGCACATTAGCCACAAACATGTAACAAAAATTAGCTAAAGCCAAATATAACAATTTATCTAAGCTCGAATTCTGAACCCTGAACCAGAGATTTTGGGTTCGATCCCCAATAGAGTCGTCAGAGCTGTCACACCTCCTTTTTTCACTACACCCTGAAAGGGATGTATAAGGAAGTTTTTTCCAATTAAAATGACAATCGAAATGGGATTATTTATTTATTAAATTCAGAGTCGCCACTTAGAAGATTTCTGGTGTCCCAAGTCACCGGTTGAATCTTGAATCGAGGAAAAACTTGACTCTGTTTAACAGTCTGCGAACCAAAAATCTTAGTAAGGAATTCTGTTAACCCGGGAGAAGGCGTTAGGTATTCCCGAGTTCCGTGGTTCTAGCACGGTCGCTCAACTGTTATATTCGGCTTAATTATCTAATTTTAGTACAAGTTTAAAACATATGTGCATTTTTAGTGTAACCGCTTTTATTCATTTTTTAAAGAAAATTGCAACGTTATTAAAACACGTATCGAATCACGTCACATAAATGCACCCGTGGTTTTTGACATATCTTAACATCGTTGAGATTTGGATTTGGGTCACATAAATGCACACCCGAGTTTAGGAAGGTAAATTAAATAGTGCGCCTAAAGCAACTACGCACTTTCAACTTTGCGAGGGCCATGGAAATTCAACTAAATGGCACTCCTCGAATTCTAAGGATTCAAATATTAACTAAGCGAGGACCATGTATTTTAGGATTTTGTTTGGCATGGCGCGCCTCGACTCAAAATTTTAAAGGGAATTCAAAACTAATCTCTTGAGGGCCATAAACTATTTTATTATTCCGAATGGCAAACCTCAACTAATTAAAGATCTAGTCAATTAATTAAGGAAAGCTTATGGGAATGCTGATTGTTTTGAACTAAAAGTTCGATCACACTAATTCACTGAAGCTCGTCGCATTAGAAAACCAATTTCATAAGGGAAATTACTTTGACAAGACAACTAAACGGGCCACTTCTGAAAAATGCCTTCAAGCTTAGGCTCGAAACGAGCCCAGCTCATGATGAGGAAAGATGCCTGAGTTCGTTTATCCTTCAGCTGGGCCTGCATTAGGCCCAGTTCTTATGCTCCAAATTATTCATGCCACTCAAAGAATGCTAATTAATCGATGCTAACACAGACGTGAAATCGAATTAAATAAAATCTCGTTCTGACTTTAGACAACAATACAATTTACCTAGGTTGAATTTATAACTCCACATTTCATGCATTTTTGGGTCAATCTTGCCATAAAGATGCAGCAACAATAAACAGACAAGTTATTTAGCTGAAGGAGAAGCCCCAAGTGCAAACAAGGCAGATACCAAAACCATTTCAATTCCAAATGCTCGCATGTAAACAAAGACAAGCTAAATATCAAATCACAGAACGATGGAATCATGTTTATAGCTATGAGCAAACAAACCATTACTTGGCATTCTAACACATTTAGAGATGAATTAATGCCAAAACAGTACTGATCTTAGCAGAAGCTGAACAAATACCCCTAAACCTACAAACATCACATGAGTTCTTTATAACAGCCTTAAAACCCATTCATACAAACACAGATCTTGATCTCATTTATCCTAATTGGCTAAAACTCATAATTCATCCAAAGCTACAAACAAAAATCAAAATGAACCAGGAAGAAACAGATCTGACAAGAAACCAAGCTAATTATGAAATCCAATTGATTTTCAGAAGTAGAAGAAGCTACAATTTACAGGCTAGTATGGCACAGCCTGCCATTTAATCAAATAAAACTCTTGTTCTTCCATTTTACATGTCCAAGGAATGGGAGATACCCGGTAAAATCAAAGCAAACAACAGTGAGAAAATCAGCAGAAAGAGATGGAATCATGCAGATTATCAACAGCAATTCCAGCTTGCTCAAACCATTTCAATCCCAGAAAGAGTCAAGATTACGTCAAATTTTTAAGAAACCCAAAGAAACAGACACAACCTCAATGAAACAGTGCCTTTTGGTGCCTTTTTTTTATTATTTTTCCTCTAATTCTTCAGACCTTTTCAGTGTTTTCTTTTTTATTGTTTTCTCTAGCCGTCTCTGGTTTTTCCAAGTCTGATCCCCTTTGAAAGTTCAGGAAATGGGGATTTTATAGATGGGTTTTAGGGCAGCAGTAATGATTTGTTAAATATCAGTTACCCCCTTCTCCAATTTTCTTTTTGTTCAACCTAAACCCCAACTTATATCAGTTTTTACAAGCCAATCCCTTCCCCCACTTTCCTAGAAGCTTCCCAATGTAGTTACAAAAAGATTCACAAACCCAAACTTCCCAGACTACCCTTCACAGCCGCTGAAATTACCCTCAGCCTTTTACCCGAATCAGGCTTGACCCAATGGCCTAACTGGATTCCAAACTTGGGCCTGAACGGATGGCCATCTGATGCCCAAGTCTGCCTTACCCCAAACCCAAAAGGAACTCTTAACCCATAATAAGAAACCAAAAACTCAGATCGAACACACAAAAATTCAGCCAATAGAATCCTAAAGTAGTGAATTAATTATTTAAAACTACCACTAGGTAGAAGGGAAAAAGATCAAGCACCCGATTAGATTAGACTACTCCTGAAGTTTAACATTCTGGTAAAACCGCAGAGAACAAGAGGACTACCTTATTGAGCTAAATCCCCATAACAAATAAAGAGGCGAGTGGAAGACAAACTGAGATCAGAATCGAGAAAACCAGAAGAACAGAGCTAAAACTGGAATGGACATACCGTCAAGAGAGGGGACATGTACTGTCTGTTCTTCCACCAGAAACCTACAAAAGATTCAATGAATGGTTCCTCCTGACAAGCTTTGTTGATTTTGGTCTTGCATGGGGTCGATGAGCCTCGAAATAAGTCAAAATCAATGCTAACCATTTGCTCTTATGGAGAAGAAACGGTTGGCATAAGTTCTGACCCATTAATGGCCCAAATATCACTTGAACAAGGCACAAAACTTTAGTTTCAACTTTAATATCAGATTCGAGATTTGGCGCTAAGGATGGAGCTTTTGGGAAAAATTTTACCAGCCTAGTGCTTGAGGGAGCGTGGGGAAGGAATAGTTACGAATTGGTGAGGTTTGGAGCTCCGTTGCCTGTGAAAATGGTGGATTAGGGTTTTTTAGAGAATGAAGAGGTGAAGAAGATGAAGGATACGAGGCGGAACTGACTGGTTTATGATGGATTCGGACATTTTTAAGAGAAATGGGGGAAAGTGTGGGTGCCGTTGGATGAGCTAGATTGAACGGACAGGATTTTGTTAAAGCTAACGAACTCGAACCAATGTAGTTGCACTCCTATACTACGTCGTTTCAAAGGCCTGGGTGATGGACTACTTGGATCGGGTTCAATGGCGGGTTTGGGCCTGATAATAAGCAAAATCTGGGTGATTTAGCTATTGTTTATGCTTCTGCTTGATGATATTCCAATGATATATTGTGATTAATTGATGAATTATGGGCTTTAATAGTGAATTGTATACATTTCAGGTAAAGAAGCGTATATTACGTAAATCAAATATGATTGGAACCATTTTGGAGCAATAAATGAAAAACCCCTCGGAATTAATTATGGTGGAAGAACAAGAAAAGAATCAAGAATATGGGACAACTGGACTAGCGCGGTCAGGTGCGCGGCCAGATGCGCGGCCGCGCTAGTCCAGATTTCGGGAAAGGTTGTTTAAAAGGGTAAAATTGGAATTTCTTCTTAATCCCACTCAATTTACATAAAGTAAGAACTCCATTATTGGAGTTAAGAGGATGGAGAGTGGAAGATCAGATTTTTAGGGAGAAAAAAAAGCCATAGAAGAAGGAGGAGCTTCATCTTGGAGCTAAGAAAGGAGAAGAAGAACAACATCTTGGAGCAAGGATTCAAAGAGTTCTTCTAAACTTTCTTCTATTTGTTTGTTTATATTATATTTAAGACTTTTATTGTTGATTTTTATGTGAATATGAGTAGCTAAATACTCTAATATTCTTGGGTCATGGATGTTAGATAATTATGTTATTTGAGGCTTAGATTGAAGATCTTGAATCTATCGTTATGGGTTGTTTATTTGATTCTGCTTCTAATTATTTTACTGCGTAGCTAATAGTGAAATATTATTTACGAATCTTGAGTTAAACTTGAAAAAGAAAATTCTTGATTGCATATAGAATCAAATAGAGCAAGATCTGAATCCTGGGCATCGGGTGAAAGATCTGCAATTCAGATAGACATATACTTAATTGCCTTGTTTGGTTGGAAAATAGGAGTTGTAAATGCATTCTTGCTAATGTTAATACCATAGACATATAGGTATTAGTTTAACTTGAATAGATGCATAAGAACTCGAAAGATTCTTATGAATATTATTAACCCTATAATCAATAACCCGGATAATTCAACTAATTAATCTAAAGCTAAAATAGTAGCATGATTTCTAGCAAGTCCATGACCCGGGAATATATTTACCCAAATTGTTATCGAAATATTGTGAAATTGGTGTAGTAATTTTGTGTTGAATTATTGTGCAATTATTAAGTACGTTGTATATTGGTTCTTTATATATTTTGTGATAATTTAACTTGAATTGATAATTGTTTGAGTCTACATCAGTCGATAAGTTGATCACAATTCCTCGTGGGAACGATACTCTACTTACTACTATATTACTTGTCGATCGCGTGCACTTGCGTGAGTGTTTTGGTCGCAACAATTTTTTGGCGCCGTTGCCGGGGAATTGAAATTAGCTACTTGACTGTTTTAAAATTTTATTAGGTGTTGATAAAAAACCTAAATTTTCCATCTATTTTGTTTGTGTTGCGCAGGCTCTTTTCTTGAATGCGGAGGAGTAGAAGCACAAACAACCTCTTCCCTTTTGATCCTGAAATTGAACGAACAATTCATAGAACAAGGAAGGAGTGGGAAGCTAGAAACAAAATAGAAAGAGAGTTGGACATTCAAGTTCAACCATAGCCAACAGTGATGGCAGGTAATCAAGAACGTGCGGTGATAGAAGCAGCAAGGCCAAACCTTGCTAATATGACTCAGGCCATTGTGAAACCTGAAATCACCGGTCACTTTGAGCTTAGATAGTACATGGTGCAGCTGATACAGTCCACTAGGCAATATGTTGGTCTATCTCATGAAGACCCACAAAGGCACATTCAAAATTTTTTGGAAATAACGGATACTTACAACTATCCAAATGTTTCCAAGGATTATGTCAGGCTGACCTTATTTCCCTTTTCATTATTGGGGAATGCTAGAGAATGGTTGCAAAAAGAGCCAGCTAATTCAATCCACAATTGGGATGATTTAGCAAAGAAATTCCTAATCAAGTTTTTTCCCACCAAAAAGACAAAGTTTTTGCGTAGTCAGATTCTTGGGTTTCAACAACGGGATAGTGAAACTCTTCGCCAAGCTTAGGAAAGATACAAGAAACTACTTCGGGATTGTCCTCATCATTGTCAAACTGATGAAGTACTGGGTCATACTTTTGTTGATGGATTAGACGAAACTTCCAAAATGAATCTTGATTTAGCTTGTGGAGGTAGTTGCATGGAAAAACCATACAGTGAAATACAACTTCTGTTGAATAACTTTACTGATAATGATCATAATTGGCAAGGTGAAGGAGAACCAAGGAGAGCAATGAAACAGAAAGCAGGGTTACTTGAATTGGATGACATTTCCGTCATGAGAGCAGATTTAGCAAAATTGGCAAATCAAATGACCAGAATGACAATGGGACCATCACAACCAATGCAGCAGGTTCAACAAATGTCAGTTTGTTGTGAAATGTGTGGAGATAATCACACAAGTGGCATGTGCCCAACGAATCCTGAATCTATTTATTATGTGGGGCAACAAAGCAGAGGTCCGATGAACCAACAGTCACAATATGGGAATACTTACAATGCAAATTGGAGGAATCATCCTAATTTCTCTTGGGGTGGAAATCAATCAAATCAGAATCAATATAGACCCCAAGGAAATTTTAATCAACCTCAAAGGCCGCCACAACAAGCAGAAGAAAGTACAAATGAATTGCTGAAAAAATTGTTGCAAGACAATCAACAACTCAGAACGGACTTTAGAAATCTTGAAAGACAATTGGGACAGCTAGCTGCAAATCAAAATACTAGGCCTGCAGGTGCTCTTCCAAGTGATACAGAGAAAAATCCGCAAGTTAGTGCAATTACACTTAGAACAGGAAGGGAGTTAGAAGAAGTTTCATCAAAGAAAAAGAACAAGCAAATACCTGAAGGTGAATTAATTCCAAAAGAAGCACAAGAGGAAAATAAAGATGATACAATTCCAGCACCTGTAAATATTCCAAGACCACCACCACCTTTTCCACAAAGATTGCAGAAAAAGAATGACGATCGCATGTTCAACAAATTTCTCTCTATGTTGAGTCAGATTCAATTGAATATTCCGTTGGTAGATGTGATTCGTGATATTCCAAAATATGCCAAATACATAAAAGACATTGTGGCTAACAAGAGGAGACTGACTAAATTTGAAACAGTTGCACTTACTGAAGAGTGAACTTCAAGGGTCCAAAATAAGCTTCCTCAAAAGCTTAAGGACCCTGGCAGCTTTACTATCCCTGTAAGAATAGGCAATGTTGATGTAGGCCATGCACTTTGTGATTTGGGAGCAAGAATAAATTTGATGCCATTGTCTTTGTACAAACAATTGGGTTTGGGAGCTCCAAAACCCACCACAGTGATGTTGCAACTAGCAGACAGGTCCATAGCTTACCCGGAAGGGGTGATAGAAGATGTGCTACTGAAAATTGGGAAATTTATTTTCCTAGCTGATTTCATTATCTTGGATTTTCAGGCCGATGAAAAAGTTCCTATTATATTGGGAAGACCTCTCTTGGCTACAGGTGATGCTATAATTAAAGTAAGAGAAGGAAAAATGATCATGAGAGTTGACAACGAGGAAGCTGTTTTTAATGTATATAAAGCAATTCAACTTCCTCGACAGTATGAAGAATTGTCTATGATATCTGTCATGGAGATTGATGAACAACTTGTTACCTCAAGTGTATATTTGCAGGATTCTTTAGAAAAAGCAATTGTGTTGTTTGAAAGTTTGGAGATTAATGATGAGGTTGAGGAGATGAAACATACTTTGAATGCAACATGTGAATATATAAAAGGTTTTAATCCCTTTGAACCTTTGAACAGACCAGATGGTCCTCCTCTGAAGCCCTCAGTTGAAGAAGCTCCCAAATTGGAATTAAAGCCTTTACCTTCTCATCTTCATTATGCTTATTTGGGTAGTTCTGAAACGTTACCTGTTATTATTTCTGCTGACTTGTCTGAATTGCAGGAGGAGAAATTGTTAAGAGTACGAGTACTACGTGAGCATAAAAGAGCAATTAGGTGGACAATGGCTGACATAAGAGGTATTAGTCCAGCTTTTTGCATGCACAAAATTCTCATGGAGGAAGGACACAAGCCAAGCATAGAACAACAACGCCGCCTAAATCCGAACATGAAAGAGGTGGTAAGAAAAGAAGTGATTAAATGGCTTGATGCAGGTATTGTATTTCCAATATCTGATAGCAAATGGGTAAGTCCAGTCCAATGTGTTCCAAAGAAAGGAGGAATGACCGTAGTAACAAATGAAAATAATGATTTGATTCCCATTAGAACTGTTACTGGGTGGAGGACTTGCATAGATTATAGAAAATTGAATAATGCCACACGGAAAGACCATTTTCCCCTTCCCTTCATTGACCAAATGCTTGATAGATTAGCCGGGCAGGAATATTACTATTTTTTGGATGGCTACTCGGGATATAATCAAATTGTTATAGCCCCAGAAGACCAAGAAAAGACCACATTTACATGCCCCTATGGGACATATGCATTTAAAAGAATGTCATTTGGTCTTTGCAATGCACCTGCGACTTATCAAAGGTGTATGATGGCTATTTTCACTGATATGGTTGAAAGATTTGTGGAAGTATTTATGGATGATTTTTCTGTATTTGGATGTTCTTTTGATGAATGTTTAATGAATCTTGATAAGGTCCTTGCTAGGTGTGAAGAAACAAATTTGGTACTAAATTGGGAAAAATGCCATTTCATGGTACGTGAAGGCATAGTCTTAGGGCATAAAGTGTCCAAGAATGGATTGCAGGTGGATAAAGCAAAGGTGGAAGTAATCGAAAAATTACCTCCACCAACATCCGTTAGAGGCATTCGCAGTTTCTTAGGCCATGCGGGCTTTTACCGTCGTTTCATCAAGGATTTTTCAAAAATCTCATCTCCTTTGTGCAGGCTTCTTGAGAAAGATACATCTTTCAAGTTTGATGATGCTTGTCTGAAAGCATTTGATGAGCTGAAACGAAGATTAGTTACTGCACCGATTATCATTTCTCCAGATTGGAAACTTCCATTTGAATTGATGTGTGATGCAAGTGATATAGCCATTGGAGCTGTTTTGGGGCAGCGGAATGAGAAAATATTTTGTTCCATTCACTATGCGAGTAGAACTCTTAATTTATCTCAAATGAATTACACTGTTACTGAAAAAGAGTTGCTCGCAGTAGTATGGGCATTTGATAAGTTTAGATCCTATCTAGTGGGGACAAAAGTCATAGTTTACACAGATCACTCAGCTATAAGGTATTTATTTGCAAAGAAAGATGCCAAGCCAAGGTTAATTCGATGGGTTCTTCTTTTGCAGGAATTTGATTTGGAGATTCGAGATCGAAAGGGAACAGAGAATCAGGTTGCAGATCATTTATCCAGGCTGGAAAATAGAGGCCATGTCACTGAAGGAGAATCAATCAAAGAAACATTCCCTGACGAACATTTGCTAGCTATCACTTCGGATGAAACCCCGTGGTATGCTGATTATGTGAATTTCATTGCAAGTGGGGTGACTCCACCAGAATTCACAGCTGACCATAGAAAAAGGTTCTTACATGATGTGAGATTCTACATGTGGGACGAGCCTTTTCTATATAAGCAATGCGCAGATCAATTGGTAAGAAGGTGTGTCCCTGAGGAGGAGATGAATGCAATATTGCATGCCTGTCATTCTTCTCTTTATGGATGTCATCATGGGGGAGACAGAACTGGACAAAAGGTTTTGCAATCAGGTTTTTACTAGCCAAAATTATTTAAAGATGCACATGCTTTTGTTAAAAATTGTGATAGGTGCCAAAGAACCGGAAAGATCACGAAGAAGCACGAGATGCCTTTACAAAATATTTTGGCAGTAGAACTCTTTGATGTCTGGGGAATAGATTTCATGGGACCACTTCCATATTCTAATGGGCACAGATATATTTTGGTTGCAGTTGATTATGTGTCTAAGTGGGTTGAGGCCATTGCTCTTCCTACTAATGATGCGAAGGTAGTGGTAAGTTTCGTAAAGAAGCACATTTTCACACGCTTTGGAACTCCAAGAGTGTTGATAAGTGATGGAGGAACACACTTTTGCAACAAATTGTTGAAAAATGTCCTAGCAAAATATGGTGTGAGACACAAGGTTGCTACTGCATATCACCCTCAAACGAGTGGTCAAGTTGAAGTGTCAAACAGGGAGGTAAAACAGATTTTGGAGAAAACTGTGAGCGCAAATAGGAAGGACTGGTCCGGTAAGTTAGAAAATGCATTGTGGGCTTACCGAACTGCATACAAGACTCCAATAGGTACTTCTCCATACAGGTTGGTTTATGGAAAGGCATGTCATTTGCCTGTTGAGCTAGAACACAAAGCTTATTGGGCAATCAAAAAGCTAAATATGGATATGGAACTTAGCCGGTGAAAAAAGACTGCTACAACTCAATGAACTTGATGAGTTTCGGTTGCATGCTTATGAAAATGCCAAGTTATATAAAGAAAGAACCAAGAGGTGGCATGATAAGCACATCCAACATCGTGAGTTTGTGCCGGGTCAAGAAGTTCTTCTGTTTAATTCAAGGTTAAAGCTTTTTTCCAGGAAAGCTTAAGTCTCGTTGGGCAGGCCCTTTCGTTGTAGTAAGCGTGACTCCTCATGGAACAGTTGAATTACGAGACACAAATTCAAGTGGTACTTTCTTGGTAAATGGGCAACGAATTAAACATTATTGGGGTGGTGACATTCAACGTCACAAAACCTCAGTAGATTTAATTGATGTATAATGCAATATGGTGTCGTGCCGCGGCGTAAAATAAGGCGCTGGTTGGGAGGCAACCCAACGATCATGGTATTTTTGATTATGATGTTTTTTGTGTACTAATAAATACAGGTGAACGAGGGCTGATGCTAAGGTATCTAAAAAAATCAGAAATCGCTCAGATGCGCGGCCGCGCACCTGATCGCGCATTTGACCGCCCTACTTTGGGGTGCTCTCTGTCTTGGCCACGCACCTGACTAAAGCGGCCACGTATTTGACCGCGCTAGTTCAGTGGCTCTCTGTCTTGGCCGCGCACCTGACTAGCGCGGCCGCGCATTTGACCGCGCTAGTTCAGTGAAATTTTTCGTTTTTTTTTAAGTTTCTTTTTGTTTTTGTTTTTGTTTTTGTTTTAATTTGTTAATTAAATTACTATCCTACCCCCCTAATTACCCTTATCTGAACGCCCCTCTCCCCCAAAAACCCCCATTCCAACAAATTATCTCTCTTTCTAAACCAATTTCCCCTCTTCAAACTTCTCTTCTCCAAACCTTTCTTCCACCATTTTTGCTTCACCATTTTCTCCCAAACAATCCCCATCAAATCTTCTTCTCTATCTTCACATTCATCTTCTTCACCATTCTCTTCCAACAAAGGTATGAATTCTTGTTTTGTTTTCTTTTATTTTTCTATTTTGTTTTTCAGATTTTTGTTTATATGAAAATAAAGTAGTTATAGTTGTTAAAGTTGGTTTCTAAGAATGGTGTTGATATTATAAGTTGAAATGTTAGTAAGAAATTAGTTTTAAGTTCTAAGTTCTTCTCTTCTTTTATTTTTCTTGTTATTTTTCAAATTTTGTTTTTATGTTTTAAGTAAATATAATGATAGTATTGATGGGTATTGTGTAATAATAGTGAACTATTCTCGTATAGTTCTTTTATACAGAGAATAATGTTAGTGATAATTTATTTTTATTTTTATTGCTATTTTTCGAATTTCTGTTGAAGTGTTTATACATATGTTGTGTTAATTGTACATAAATTGTATGTATAAATTAGTGAAATACTTGGGGGTATTGTTGGTTGATAAGTGTGGGGTGGAGAACCACTTGATTGGTGATGTTTTATGGGTGAATAAGGGTGATTATTGCTCTAACAAGTGAAAAAGGGGTTATGATAATACAATGCATGCAATGTGTTTGTGAAAAAGCCCCCATGAATAAGAAAATGTAGTTTGTGACCAATGATGAGTGTGAAGTTTAAGTAACCCCATTGAGCCGCGAATTTTGGATTGGGCTATGTTAATATGTTATTGTATTGCAGGTATAATGACTAACTCCAGAAAAAGACGTACCACAGGTCCTTCCTCAAGAACCAAGCAGGCAGAGCTAGGTCACGAGAGGCAGCAATTGCATGTCCATTTGATAATACAAGGTTTGTTTCGGCCAAAGCTCAGGACCGATTTGTAGAAAAAGTTGAAAAGAAACCAATTCCTGAAAGAGGTGTTGACATGAGAAAACTTCAGCGGTTGTGCTCTCATATGCACGATGAGTTGCTGAGAAGGGGCTTACACACATTCGTCAACGAACCAGGTGAGGCAAATCTCATGGTTGTAAGAGAATTTTATGCCAATGCTCCAGAGCATACAAATGGAATAGTCACAGTGCGCCAAAGAGCAGTGAATGCTTCACTTGAGGCAATTCGTACTGCTTATCAGCTGCCTGCACCTCCAGAGGAGCATAATGACTTCTACAACTATGGTAAGGCACCCACATATGAAATTTGGGAAAGATTCTTTGAGACCATTTTGGCACCTGGCAAGGAAATTTCCTAGATGACTTATGGGCAGAAATTTCATTCTAATGCACTCACATTTGAAGCAAAGTGCTGGTTGCATCTCATATGCGCCCGATTGATCCCATCACACAATAAAACGGAAGTCAATGGACCCCGAACTTGTCTTGTCTGGTGTTTTGTTAATGGTCACAACTTTGACGTAGCTAAAATCATGTATGATGAGATGTTCACTCGCTGCAAAATCAAGAGGTATGGATTCTTTTTCCCTTCACTAGTTACTCAACTATGCAGGGCTGCTAGAGTGCCAGAATATCAACCTGCTGATGGGTTGGTTGAAAAGGAAAGCAAGTTCCGAGCTGATAAAGTGATAACGGGGAAAGAGCCGGAGGTAGTAGAGGTGGTAGAATCAAGCAGCTCTGATGATGATGACGACGATGATGAGGAGGAGGAAAATGAGGCAATGAATGTTGAAAGTGAGGCGCAGCCAGAAGCACCCCGTGCATCAACTGCAAGACTGTCATCAGCTGCGAGACTGTCAAGATCAGCATCACAAGCAGCACCAGCAGCAACATTATCACGAGCAGCTTCATCTTCCCGATCTACCAGATTGCCTCGTCAAAACACATTGGAAAAAGAGGTGGAGGATCTTCGCACCACTATGACTGGGTTGGGCAACCGTGTGGAGGAGATAGCTGACCGACAAGTCAAGTCGGAGAAAACATTTATGGGTTGGCTCAGAGCATTGGGGTATGCATGTAATGTGAATCCTGACACTGTCTCAGATCAGGAATGAAGTTTCGGGGAAGCATCTTTGCCTCTTTTCTTTTTAGAAATGAAAGTCATGGGGACATGCCTATCGTTTAAGTGTGGGGTGGAAGGATGGTAGTAATTATTATGGATTTTTAGGTTGTTTTAATGGTTTTGGATTGTTGTAATGTTTTGGTGGTGTGGTACAATATATAATGTTTTGGGATTGCATGATTATTTCACTTTTGTTTTAAAATGTTTTGGTGATTTAGTATTGTTGGAGTAATTGTTCTTAAAACATATTTTTTTTTAGTAGTAATATTGGCGCGGCCCGATGACGGATTCTTTTGGATATGAGTTCTTGAGGGACTGAGCTTATTGAAAACAACAAAAAGATTTTTGTTTTTATTTTGGTATTTTTATGTAGTATAACAAATCTCCCTTGGTTTTTCTTTAAGCCACGGTTCTTTTCCAAGGGTTTATTTTGAACCGGGCATATGTAGTTTTTCAGTGAGCATATATAGAAGAGAACTCATAGCGTTGACACACCTAAACACAATAGAACTTAGAGTGTAACGCTTAGTCTTAATTGTTGAATCTCACCGAAAGTGCCTTAAATTGTATGTTTGTACTGAATTGAATGCTCGTAATGGAGTGTCTTGAAGAGCTGATCTGGAATGAGTCATATGCCATGTGTGGTGAGTATTTGTGTAGTCCATGCATTGTATTTGTGTCTAGAACTTTCCCGGTATGTGAATTAAAGCGAAATATAAGGCGATGCTCGATTTGAAAAATGATGTTAGGCTTTCTTTGACCTTTTTGAGCTTAATTGCTTATCACAAATAAAAATTGTCCCTAGTTAACCCTTTTGAGCCTTTAGACTTTTGTTTGGCACCCGCATTACAAGCCTATACACTTTTGTTCTTAATTGACAGTGTTTTGATCCTTTTACCTCTTAAAGCACTTTAATTGTGAGAAGAACGCCAAAAGAAGTAAGAAGGAAATAAGTGTGGGGTGGCTTTTGAGTGGAACCAATAAAAGGATGAAAGGTGCACTTATGTTGTAAATGAATACACCACTAACAGAAATTGAGTGACAAGAAAAATTACATTGTGTTTTGCTCTAGTTAGTGGGAATGAATTAATAGAGTGCTTAAAGAAGAAGGGCGTATTTGTGGGATGACATTGTGTATAAATGAGAAGTAGGTTGAAGAATTTATGCTGGAAAATTGCTCGTGTGATGTGTTAAAGTGCTTAGGGGTTGAGTCACTATTCCTAAATACATCTTACCCGTCCCTTAGCCCTCATTACAACCATGAAACAGTCCTAATTGATTTTGGATTGAGCTAGCCTACATTAGTAGAGATTTACATTAAGGGCAAGCTTATGGTACCAATTGCATGCATGTAACTTTTATTGTGAGAGTGAGTGTTTTAATTGATTATTATAAGTATATGACTGGAATGTGAGGAGTAATTACCAAATATTTCTTATTGGCATGATGGTGAGGGCATATGACTTGTGATAGAAAAGAAAATCTTGACTTCTGTGAAGAGCAAGTTGAGGAAGTTTGAATATGCATGGCACTTGAGATTCAACTTTAAAGCTAGGATTGTTCACTGCTAGGAGCAACATATGTACATTGTTCTCGGTGTAATGCGTTAGGGGAAATAGTTGAGTGAAGGGATCTTTAGAGATAGTTCTAATATAATAGTTTGATTGCTCGAGGACTAGCAATGGATTAAGTGTAGGGTGTTGATAATAAGCGAAATCTGGGTGATTTAGCTATTGTTTATGCTTCTGCTTGATGATATTCCAATGATATATTGTGATTAATTGATGAATTATGGGCTTTAATAGTGAATTGTATACATTTCAGGTAAAGAAGCGTATATTACGTAAATCAAATATGATTGGAACCATTTTGGAGCAATAAATGAAAAACCCCTCGGAATTAATTATGGTGGAAGAACAAGAAAAGAATCAAGAATATGGGACAACTGGACTAGCGCGGTCAGGTGCGCGGCCAGATGCGCGGCCGCGCTAGTCCAGATTTCGGGAAAGGTTGTTTAAAAGGGTAAAATTGGAATTTCTTCTTAATCCCACTCAATTTACATAAAGTAAGAACTCCATTATTGGAGTTAAGCGGATGGAGAGTGATAGATGAGATTTTGAGGGGAAAAAAAGCCATAGAAGAAGGAGGAGCTTCATCTTGGAGCTAAGAAAGGAGAAGAAGAACAACATCTTGGAGCAAGGATTCAAAGAGTTCTTCTAAACTTTCTTCTATTTGGTTGTTTATATTATATTTAAGACTTTTATTGTTGATTTTTATGTGAATATGAGTAGCTAAATACTCTAATATTCTTGGGTCATGGATGTTAGATAATTATGTTATTTGAGGCTTAGATTGAAGATCTTGAATCTATCGTTATGGGTTGTTTATTTGATTCTGCTTCTAATTATTTTACTGCGTAGCTAACAGTGAAATATTATTTACGAATCTTGAGTTAAACTTGAAAAAGGAAATTCTTGATTGCATATAGAATCAAATAGAGCAAGATCCGAATCCTGGGCATCGGGTGAAAGATTTGCAATTAAGATAGACATATACTTAATTGCCTTGTTTGGTTGAAAAATAGGAGTTGTAAATGCATTCTTGCTAATATTAATACCATAGACATATAGGTATTAGTTTAACTTGAATAGATGCATAAGAACTCGAAAGATTCTTATGAATATTATTAACCCTATAATCAATAACCCGGATAATTCAATTAATTAATCTAAAGCTAAAATAGTAGCATGATTTCTAGCAAGTCCATGACCCGGGAATATATTTATCCAAATTGTTATCGAAATATTGAGAAATTGGTGTAGTAATTTTGTGTTGAATTATTGTACAATTATTAAGTACGTTGTAAATTGGTTCTTTATATAATTTGTGATAATTTAACTTGAATTGATAATTGTTTGAGTCTACATCAGTCGATAAGTTGATCACAATTCCTCGTGGGAACGATACTCTACTTACTACTATATTACTTGTTGATCGCGTGCACTTGCGTGAGTGTTTTGGTCGCAACAGGGCCGGGTTTCGGGTGATTGGACGGGTTTCAGGCACAATTGTTTGGGCCTGAGGAATTTTGAATAAAAATGGCCCAAACAGACTTCTTGTTGAAATTCTTTCTTTTTCTTTTTCAATTTCTTTCCTTTTCTTTTCAAATTAACATAAAACCTAAATTAATTCCTAATCAAATTATCCTGTCAAATTGAATTAACTAACTCTAAATAATGCTTACCACCACTAATTAAATGCCAACTTAGAGAAAAACTACCAAAATTCGAAACTAAAATTAAAAATGCAAAAATAAGTTACTATTTTGTGATTTTTCCATTTTTATAAAACAACTAATTTGTCAACTAATATGAAAATTAATTCTAACGCAAATGCAGTGTGTTTTTGTATTTTCATGAATTAAATAGAATAAACATGCAAAGACAAATGCAAACAATTATCAGAAAATGCCACGAAATCCACAAAATTTACAAATAATGAAAAGAAATTATTTTTTTTTGAATTTATGGGAGTAATTCATATAGGGAAAAAATCACGTGCTCACAATCGCGATCGCGGAAATTGCTTCGTGATCGCGAAGCACAACTCAACTGCCTAGATATTCAACCCTACGTGAACGTGTCAATCCTCACGTGAATGCGAAGAACTGCTTTCCTCAACCTATGTGATCGCGGAGACCAAACGCGTGACCATAGTTGCTGCCTCCTATACTCTACGCGAACGCGACCTTAGCCATGCGTTCGTGATTCACCGCATCCCACAACTACGCGATCACAGTCCCCATCTCGTGAATGCGTATAACAAAGACCTCCACTGCCTAATTAAGCGTACACGATCGCGGACTTGTCTAGGCGATCGCATATAAGGAAACCAGATCAGTGCACCAGAAAATTTCAGCAAATCTCCAAGTCCAAAATTTGATTTGTTAGCCATCCGAAATCCACCTGAGGCCCTCGGGACCTCAACCAAAAGTCCTAAATTATTATACGAACTCGCTTGAAGCTTCAAATACATCAAACAACTTTAAAACCACGAATCGCGCATTGATTCAAGCCTAATGAACTTATAAACTTCCAACATCTACATTCGATGTCGAAACCTATCAAATCAAGTCCGATTGACCTCAAATTTTGCGCACAAGTCATAAATGACACCACGGACCTACTCCAATATACGGAACCAAAATCCAATACCGGTAACCACAAAGTCAACTCTCGGTCAAACTTCTAAATTTCCAACTTCCGCCATTTCAAGCCTAATTCAACTGCGAACCTCCAAATCACTATCTAGACACACTACTAAGTCCAAAATCACCAAATGGGCTAACAAAACCATCAAAACTCCATTCCATAGTCATTCACACATAAGTCAACATCTGGTCAACCTTTTCAACTAAAGCTCCCAACCTTGAGACTAAGTGTCTCAACTCATTCCGAAATATCCCCGGAACCAAACCAACTACCCCGGCAAGTCACATAGCAACTATTAAGCATAAAATGAGCAATAAATGGGGGAACAAGTCCACAACTATCAAAACGACCGGTCGGATCGTTACATGTCCAAAATTACAAAGGGATATCATACTATGAAAGTTTTGGAGGGGGTGGTAGAGAGGAGGGTGAGAAAAAGTATGTCTATTTCTGTGAACCAGTTTGGATTCATACTGGGGCGACTATAGAAGCCATTCATCTTGTGAGGAGATGAGTGGAGCAGTATAAGGAAAGGAAGAAAGACTTTCATATGGTGTTTATTGACCTACAAAAAGCCTACGACAAAGTCCTAGGGAGGTTCTATGGAGAGGTTTGGAGGTTAGTGGTAGCCCAGTAGTGTACACTAGGGTAATTAGAGATATGTACGATGGTGCTAACACTCGAGTGAGAATTGTGGGAGGAGACTCGGAACACTTTTAAGTGTAGATAATGTTACATCAGGGATCGGCTTTTAGCTCATTTTTATTTGCTTTGATGATAGATGTGCTGACGCGACACATCTAAATGAAGGTTTCATGGTATATGTTATTCGTAGATGATATAGTGTTGATTGACGAGACACATCGCAGGTTTAACTTTAGGCTGGAGGTTTGGAGACAAACCCTGAAGTCTAAAGGTTTCAAGTTGAGTAGAACGAAAACAGAATACTTGGAGTGCTAGTTCAGTGAGAGGACACATGAAGTAGAAGTGGACATGAAGCTTGATACACAAGTCATTTCCAAGAGAGATAATTTCAAGTGCCTTGGGTCTGTTACCCAAGACAACGAGGAGATTGACGAGGATGTTACATATCTTATTGGAGCGGGGTGAATAAATTGGAGGCTCGCATTTGGTGTTTTGTATGATAAAAATATGGCACCAAGACTTAAGGGCAAATTCTACATAGTGGTAGTTAGACCGACTATGTTGTATGATGCTGAGGGTTGGCCAGTCAAAAAATCACATGTCCAGAAGATGAAAGTAGCAGAAATGAGGATATTGAGATGGATGTATGTCACGACCCCAAAATTTCACCTTAGGTATTCGTAATGGTACCTAGTCCCTAACACATAAAAGAATTTAACATAAACAATGGCTAGAAGTAGTAAATTAACTAATAAATCTCATGATAATATCAATACTGAACAACAATCACAAAAATCCCCAACGGGTAAAACTCAATCATAAGCTTTACATATGTACACTAAGGATCTCTAATATAAAATTGTTTTGATATGAAGTAAACAGTACAAAAGACAGTGGCAGAAGATGACTCCGAGACATGTGAGCGCCAAGCAGGTATAAATTAAAGTCTCCAAAATATCTGGTCAAATCACTGGTGTCCGGCATGAGCTGAAATACTTGGATCTGCACAAAAATGTGCAGAAGAATAACATGAATACACCACAACAGTACCTAATAAGTATCAAGCCTTACCTTGGTAGAGTGATGACGAGGTCAGGTCATGACACCTTAATGCAATCTAATAACAGAAGATAGAGAAATAAATAGAAACAAAACAGTACAATGATGTAAGGCTAACAACAGTTATTTAGGCAATAAAGGATAATAAGAATGAGATTATGATAAGAACAATAAGTAATCATATGCAGTCAAAATACTAAGTAAAGAAACTAACAATAACCCTTTCATCAACAAGCCTTTTCAACATAAAATGTACAATGAGAATCACAACTGAGGCATAACACCGCTTATCCACATTTTCACAATGTACAATCACAATCTTCCTTATATCAATGTGTGAGCCTACTATTTATATTTTTTAAAAGATTTTTCCTGAAATAGCTACATGCGATTAAGTCTCCTTATCTCACAATGTGGCTTCAAGTAATTTTCTTACTAGCAACACGCATATAAATTTCACTTTATCTCGCTGCATGCACATCAACACCTATCCTTATACTGCCGCATGCGCATCAATATCACAGCACAATAATCAACTCTCACCACACGAATCCATATGCCACAACATTGTCAAAATCAACAATACCAATATTACCACAATACATAGCCCACATCTGTCACACTTTCTTTTTATCCGAAAGGGGGTATAAGGATATTTTTCAAATTAAAGTGACATTATTCGAAATGGGATTATTTATTTTAATCAAAGTCGCCACTTGGGATAATTATTGGTGTCCCAAGTCACCGGCTTATTTTAAATCCCAAATCGAGGAAAATTGACTCTATTTTTTGGTCCGCAAACACAGAAGACCGGGTAAAAAATTCTATTAACCTGGGAGAAGGTGTTTGGCATTCTCGAGTTCCGTAGTTTTAGCACGGTCGCTCAACTATTAATAATTGGCCTCATTATCTAATTTATTACGTGTTTTAAAATTGTGCATTTTTAACTTTATAACCGCTTTTATTTATTTAGCCGCTTTTTAGGATTTATGGAATTATTTTTGGAACAAGTCACGATTGTCGTACACTTGCCGTTTTGATACACATTGCAAATCGCGCTACATGAAATGCACCCGCGATTTACAACATGTTTATTTTTATTATCGTTCGAAGTTGTGGTCGAGTCACCTGAAATGCACACTCGAATTAGGGATTACGTATCGTGACTATACCACGGGAACCATATCCATAGTCACGATGATTTATTTAATAGAGCGCCTAAAGAACTAGCGCATTTGAATTTTTCTAATCTTTGAGATTATTGTGAAGGCCAATAATTAAGAATATTGATATGTGGGAGAAGGATAGAAGATCTGTTCGAGTGTTCTGGATTTAAACATGATAAGAATACCTAAACCCAACGCAACTTCACCTATCTTTCTTTCACCAGCATATAACTACAAGCAAACACAATATGATAAGAGTTAAACGTGCAGATTTGAAGCAGGAAATATTACAAATGCGTTCATACTTTCTATGACCCATTACTTTAGTTTATCCCTCAGCATCCAACGAATTTTGCTCTCATTTAGAGACTATAACTTTAATCCATCAATTGATCGTCGTTTGACACACACGAAGACACACACAAAAAAAACAAATAACAAATAAAAGAAATATCTGAAAATTAAGTCCAAATCTTTCTCACATGCTTAATAGACAAAGAAACAAAGACAAGTATGTAGCATTATAGAAATTGGTCAGAGAAGTCAAACTAGACCTTGTATTAATTGAATCCAAGTCTTAGAGTTTCTGCTACTCAATATCAAGCCAAGATAACGATCACGAACATAAACCTTTGCCGGCGGCAGCCTCGACGGAAAATCGAAACTCGAATCGTCGGAAAATCGCCAGACCGGCAGAATCTGAGCAGTTTTTGGCCGCAATCTGGTGGGGTTCGTAACTATTTACATCCCTCTGTTTATGTCCATCAGGTCTGTCCCAACTCGAATTCAAACCTATCCATTTCAAAAAATCGATTTCAAAGAAAAGGCAAAGCCGCAAGGAGGAAGGTGTGTCGTTCTTGAATCAGAGAATGAGAGGTCCAAAATGGAGGGGTGCGTTGCTAGCTTTCTTAGGAGATTATCCTTTTTAGAGTCCTTTTTCTTTTTTTTCGAAAAGTTGGAGGAGTCTCCTGATTCAAGAAGAAGAAGATGCGGCGCTCTGTATTTGAGCGGGAAAAATTTTATTTTGTGTCTCATACAATTGACACTAGTTGTATAAGGTAATTTTTTTGTCTCACAGTTTTGAAAACCTAGATTTCTATGGATTTAAAAGTGTAAAATTGTGGTCCACAAATTTGTGAGACAAAAAAGAGACTCATACAACTAGTGTAAATTGTATGAGACACAAAATAAAACTTCTCATTTGTGTGTGTGTTAGGCTGGTCTCTAGGGTGTGTAGGTATTCAATTAGGGTTTGGGGGTAATGTGTATTTTATAGGTGAGGGAGAAAATAAAACTTACCCTTTGAATTCAAATAGTTTTAATGGCTGAGATATTATCTTTATTTCTAAAAGGACTGATGGATCAAGTTATTTGGACTTCAAATTAAGCTGGCCCAAACGAAATTAAAAGATCAAATCTATGTTTTCTTTTGATTTTAAGTTCTAACAAATTAAATTCTAAATTAAAACCTAACTAAAATCTAATTAGCAAAAAATAATTCTATTTATCTATTAATAAATGCATGTAAAATTTAAAAATTATTTTGTTTGATTTTTATGTATTAATTCTAACAATTAAAGAGTAGTTAATTTCTAAAAATGTATATTAAACTTACGATGGCATGAAACGAAAAATGTGTCAATTTTTTATGATTTTAAATATTAAATATGCATGAAATACAACTAAATAAAGAAAAACTCTTAAAATCCATTAAAATTATTTTTAGTATATTTTTGGGATTAATTTCCATGTGGGCAAAAATTGGGTGCTCAAAACAGCACAACCACAATATGTACAAAAATCTCAATAACAACAAAATAAATAAGAAACAACTCAAAAAAGAAAGATATCTCGATAACCAACAACTTCAACCTCAATGTATTATTAGTTGTCCGACTACAACTTCAATAACTCACAGTAAAAGGTATTCCCAGGAAATGAAAAGTTCTAATTCAAGTACGTAACATAAGTTTAACAATAACAGGGAAAGTATGAAATAGCAACTACGACTAAATGAATGATTATAACTCCATAATGGAATGAATATCATGTAACAACAACTACAAATAAACGCACATAAGGGAAACCTCGACAATGGAAACTAGCACATGTAATAACAACCACAAATAAGGCATGTAGGAAACAACTTGAACACGAAAGATAGGGCAAATAATTGCAACTTCAATTAAGTTTTTAAAGTAACCTAAGAGTCTAAATCGGTCAAATATCACATATAAGTCTGTGTCCACATTTGTCACCTCTTGTACACGTCTTCCACATAATTCAAATAGCAAAATCAACTCAAATCCTAAGGGATAGTTTTTTCACACAAAGTTAGGCAAGATACTTACTCCAACTAGGCCAAATCAGACACTCAAAAATAGCTTTTCTCTTAAAATTTGCCTACACACAGCTCAAATCTTACAAAAATGACTTAATATCATTAAACAAGGCAAGAGAAACCAATTACAATTAATAAAGCTATGATCTTTACATAATTTTCCAAAATTCAACAAAAAGTTAACACCGAGCTCGTTTAGTAAAAACCCGATTCCAATGGTAGATCTTGACTACCCATAAACCATAACTTCATATATGTGATTTGTTTTCAAATCCGAATCCAATTCGACTCTCAAATCTCAAATTTTTATTTTTTCGAAACATAGACAAAAATTTCCCAAAATTTCTCTTTGATTCTCAAAAGTTTGATATTAAATATAATATATAATCATATAATATAGTTAAAAAATTTATAAAAATCACTTACCTTATGACGTATGTGAAAATCCCCTCTCCAAATCGCCTCCTACCGATTCTAGAGATCTAAAATATGAAAATGAGATTAAAATCTTGATTTTTCAGCCCTTTATTCAGGTGCAGATGTCCCAATTGCGACATTGGGTTTGCAACTGGGAACCTTCGAGATTGAGAAGATGGACTCGCAAATGCGACGCCTGACAGCTTAATGAGGAAGTTGCAAATTCAACATGGATTTCGCATTTGTGAAGTCTGCTCACCTCCCAAATGCGGCCAAATGGTCGCAAAGGTGAAACTACCCAGCCCAGGTACTTCTTCACAAATACAATCCAGGTATCGCAAATGCGACACCTGATACCCCCTACTATGATCGCAATTGCTAATTGGGTGCTCGCAATTGCGACACCTAAGGCAACAACACACCAGTAACTGGAATTGAGTCCAAATCATTTCAAAACACGTCTGAAAGGCATCCGAGCTCTCAAGGCTCCAAACCAAACATACACACGAGTCTAAAAGGATCATATGAAATCGCTCGCGCGATCAAAACAATAATATCTAAAACCACTAATCGAACATCAACACGCAAGAATTTCAAAATAAAACTCAAGAACTCTAGAATTGCAACCAAGGTATGAATCATATCAAACCAACTTTGAATGACACCAAATTTAGCAAACAAGTTCTAAATAGAAAAAACGGACCTATTCTAAGTCCCAAAACCAAATTCTGAACCTGATAGCATTAAATTCAACCTACGGTCAAACTTAAGAAAACTTCTAACCTCAAATTGCCAACTTTCGACAGAATAAGTCAAATCAACCGAGGGACCTATGAATCCAAATTTCGGACATACGTCCAAGTCCAAAATCAAGATATGAACCTATCGGAGCCATCAAAATGTCGTTCTGGGGTCTTTTTACAAAAGTTAAACTTTAGTCAATATTTCCAACTTATGCTACTAAACCAAGAACTAAAAGGTCCAAATCGAGCTAAAACCTTCCCAGAACAAAATTAACCAATCCTGCAAGTTCTAACACCACAAATACACATACGCAAATCTTCAAAAGGAAAACGGGGCTCAAATACACAAAATAACCGATTGGGTCGTTACATTCCCCCCCCTCTAAAATAAACGTTTATCCTCAAACGTGTATAGAGACTACCTGAAGTGACGAAAAGCGAGGATAATAACTCCGCATGTTGTGCTCGGTCTCCCAGGGTCAGTCCTCGACCGGATGAACCTCTATTGAACTTTCACTGAAGCAATGTTCTATGACCGCAACTTTCGGACCTACCTGTCCAAGATGGCCACCGGCTCCTCAACATAAGTTAAATACTTGTCCAATTGGACTGAGCTGAAATCTAATACATGTGACAGATCACCATAATACTTTCGGAGCATGGAAATATGAAACACTGAGTGAACTATCGATAAGCTAGGCGGCAATGCAAGTCTGTAGGACATCTCACCAACACTCTCAAGGATCTCAAAAGGACCAATATACCTAGGGCTCAACTTGCCCTTCTTCCCGAATCTCATCACACCCTTTATGGGTGAAACTCTAAGCAAAACTCTCTCTCTCTCTCTCTCTCTCTCTCTCTCTCTCTCTCTCACCATAAATGCTACATCATGAGCCCTACAATCAGTATAAGTCTTCTGCTTAGACTGTTTTGTACGAAGTCGATCCTGAATCAACTTGACTTTCTCCAAGGCATCCTGAACCAAATCAGTGCCCAACAATCTATCCTCTCCCAGCTTAAACTAACCAACTGGAGAATGACACTGCCTCTCATATAAGGCTTCATAAGGAGCCATCTGAATACTTAATTGGTAGTTGTTGTAGGCGAACTCTGCAAGAGGTAGAAACTAATCTCATAAACCTCTGAAATCCATAACACATGACATAGCATATCCTTCGCTGGGCTCCGAAAAATCTAGCCTCATGAATCGATTGGCTAAAGCTTGAACATCCAATGCCAGCGGTCTTTCTCTAACTGAAATATATGCAAGGCAACCCATACTCTCGGTCTTTCTACACAAGGCATCGCCCACCATATTGGCCTTCCCTGTATGATAATGAATGGTGATAACATAGTCTTTTAACAGCTCTAACCACCTCCGCTACCTTAAGTTTAGATCATTTTGCTTAAACAAGTGATGCAGACTCTAATGATCTGCGAATACCTCAAAAGACACGTCGTAGGGATAGTGCCTCAAAATCTTCAATGCGTGAACAATGGAAGTCAACTCTAAATCATAAACGAGGCAGTTCTTGTCATGGGACTTCAACTGACGTGAAGCATAAGCGATTACCTTACCCTCCTGTATCAATATGCATCAAATGCCAATCTACAACGCGTCACAATAAACTGTATATGAACTCGATGCTAAAGGAAAAACTAGAGCTGGAGTTGTGGTCAAGGCAATCTAGAGCTTCTGAAAGCTCTCCTCACACTCGTCAGACCACCCAAAAGGGGCACCCTTCTGAGTAAATCGGGTCAAGGGAGCTGCGATGGATTAGAAACCCTCTACCAAACAGCGATAATAACAAGCCAATCCTAGAAAACTCTGGATCTTCGTAGTAGAAGACAGTCTGGGCCAACTCTGAACTGCTTCCACCTTCTTCGCATCCACCTTAATCCCCTCGTTAGACACCACATAACCCAAAAGCGCCACCAAATCAAGCCAAAACTCACACTTGGAAATTTTTGCATATAACTTCTTTTCCCTCAAGGTCTGGAGCACGATCCTCAAGTGCTGCTCATGATCCTCCCGGTTGTGAGAAGATACCAATATGTCATTAAATAACACAATGACAAATGAATGAATATATTATTAGAATACATTGTTCATCAAGTGCATAAATTTTGTTGGGGTGTTGGTCAGCCCGAATAACATCACTAAAACTCATAGTGGCCATAACAAATCTGAAAGGCTGTCTTCGAAATGTTTGAGTCCCGGATCTTTAGCTGATGATATCATCATCTCAAAAAAATCTTTGAGAATACCCTAGCACCCTAAAGTTGGTCAAATATGTCATCAATCTGTGGTAGTGGGTACCTGTTCTTAAATGTAACTTTGTTCAGCTACCTGTAATCAATATACATCATTATGGAGTTGTCTTTCTTTTTCACAAATAGAACTGGAGCACCTCAAGGCAAGACACTCGGTCGGATGAAACCCTTATCAAACAACTCCTGAAGTTGTTCCTTCAATTCCTTCAACTCCTCTAGTGCCATACGATATGGTGGAATAGAAATGGGCTGAATGCCCGGCACCAAGTCAACACCAAAATTGATATCCCTATAGGACGGCATGCCTAGTAGGTTTTCTAGAAACATATTTGGGAAATCTCTCACTATCGGAACTGGCTCAACGGTAGGAGTATCAACAGTGACATCCCTCACAAAGGCTAGATATGCTTCATACCCTTTTCTCAATCATTTGATGTGCGTTCAAAAAAAACACAACCCTACTAGGAATATAATCTAATGTACCCCTCCACTCCAACCACGACAACTCTGGCATAGCCAATGTCACACAGTCTTTGGCGTGAAAATCCATAATAGTGTGATAGGATGACAATTAATCCATGCCCAATATTATATCAAAATCTACCATACTGAGTAATAGAAGAATTGTGGTCTCATAACCCCCGATAGTGAAATAACACGACCGATAAACAAGGTCAACTACAATAGAATCTCCCACAAGCGTAGACATATATACAAGAGCACTCAAAGAATCACGAGATATGTCCAAACAAGAAGAAAAGTAAGATGACACATATGAGTATGTGGAACCCAGATTAAATAAAACTGAGGCATCCCTATGACAGATCGGAACAATACTTGTGATGACGGCATCCGATGCAACAGCCTTCGTCCTACCCCAAAAAGCATAGAAATGAGTCTAGCCTCCCTCTAGGGCAACCTCCAACCCTAGCTAGCAATGCAGATGGAGCGGCAACGAAGCAGCAACCCTGGCATGTGAATCCTGTGGACCATATAGAATCGGTAGAGTCTGTGGAGGTGAAACCCTCCTAAGTCTAGGACAGTCCCTCACCATATATCTGGTGTCACCACATTCAAAACAAGCTCTTGGTAGGCATGGCTGTTGAAAATAACTTTGACCTGGTTGTTAGATTGACCGCCGAAGGCACCCCGTGTAGGAGGTGCACTGGAAAGTGGTTGTGCATAATGGGTGACATAAGACCTCGGAATAGCAGGAGCATTGCGAGTAGTTGGAAGTGCTGAACGAATTTGGCGCCTCACATACCCTATGTCATGACAGGCTGAAATTATTGCATGGGCACCATTAAATCCTCCAGAACCTTGAGGCTTCTTGGCCTCCTTCTCCTGGCCTCGCATATGCTCCAACCTGCCAGCGATCTCTATAACCTACTAAAACGGAATGTTTGCCTCCAACTCCCGAGCCATGCTAAATCTAATACAATGACTAAGCCCCTCGATAAACCTGTAAACTCAATCTCTGACTGTGGCAAAAAACGCATGTGCATATCGAGACAACTTGTTGAATCTGATGACATACTTTGACACTATCATAGTCCCCTAGCATAGCTGCTCAAACTTTGTGTGGCATGCATCCTGGAGGATCTGGGGAACAAACTCCCTCAAAAACATATCTGAAAACTGAGTCCAAGTGAGTGATGTGGCATCAGCTGGACTACCCTCCTCGTAATCCTACCACCACTTATAGGTTGCTCCTCACAACTGAAATGTAGTAAAGGCAACTCCGCTAGCCTCCACAATACCTACAGTGCGGAGAATATGGTGGAACTTGTCTAGAAAACCTCAGTAATTGCACTATTGTAAGTAAGAGGGTGATATTTCTTGAACCTCTCAAGTGTCATTTGCTCCTCCTAAGATGCCTCTGGCCTGACCTCAGGCCGGACCGAAATAACAGGCTATGACAGCATAACTCCCGGAACCTAATCAACACGGACCCGCTGCTCTAGAGTATGGGTCGTGGGAGTTTGAGCTCCTCCCCCAACCTGAGAAGTAGCTAAAGCAACGGGAATCAATCCCTCCTGAGCTAAAGAACCGAACATGCTCAAGAAGTTTGCTAGGGTCTTTTGAAGTCCAGGGGTAAAAACACGTGCCTCGGGTGCTTGTCACCAACTGGAGCTACTAGTGGCTCCTTAGTCGTTTCTCTGGCATGTGTTATGGCTGCTGCATGTGCTCCTCCTCGGCTCTACCCTAGACTCGGCCTCTTGTGGCTCTAGTAGGGGGCGCAGGTATCACGATCCCAAACCGGACCCGGTCGTGATGGCGTCTCTCGTGAAGACAAGGCCAGCCGATACAATTCCCAAATCCGTTTCAACAATTTTAATAAGTCATTTTAAGCCTTTTTAATCAATTAGATATTGCATAAGGTAAGTTTAAATGAACAGTACTGAAACAGATACAGCCCGACATCGGGGTGTCACAAGTCACGAGCATCTACTGAGGTCTAAAATACAACTAGATTCTAAAAATATGCTAAATACAGTCTAATGACATCAAAAGAGAGAAAGCAGAGTTGCAGACGTCGGGCAACTACCTCGCTAAACTTCAATGACTCTGCCTCTACTCAACCAGTATCCGCTACCAGGTGCAAAAATACCTGAATCTGCACACAAAGTGTAGGGAGTAAAGTGAGTACTCTAACTCAGTGAGTAATAATCATAAATAAAGGCTGAGCGATAAGAAATCACGAAAAGTACATCAACATGATATATAGAAGCATTACAAAACCAGTAGGAAAAGCATTAAAGCTGTGAAATCTCTTAAAGCATCATAGCTCAGTGTAAACTTCTTTTAAAATACCTTTTTAACAATTAAGTAATAAAATGCAAAGCAATTAGAACAGATAAGCACAGAAAATCCGCCCCTCGGGCACAAATACCAACAGAACAACCCCTCGGGCAACAACATGGAACAACATCAGCCCCTCGGGCTATATCTTACATCACAATGGGTACCCGCGCTCACTAGGGGTGTGTAGACTCCTGGAGGGTCCCCTTATGGCCTAAGCGCAATGTCAAGCCATCTCGTTGCATCATCTCTAGGCTCTCAGCCTTATATCAACAAGCCACCTCGTGGCGCACATATCTCAGGCATTTGGCCTCATAATCAAAATCAGTGTATCACCACTGCAGCGAGCAGCCCGACCCAAAAGTATCCTCACAATACAGGCCCTCAGCCTTACTTAGTTAAAAATCACATAAGCCACTCGGGCAACAGTAAAACATGATGTTCAGCCCAAAATATTATTTAGAATATCATTTCAAGTGTTAAAGCAGAGTAAACATGGCTGAGTTTTGAAAATAGTAGAATATAGCATGACTAAGTACAAGTTTAAAGACAAAACAGTGAGGAAATATCAATAAAATCCTCGAAGGGTTCAAATAGTTGGCAAGAGGCCCAAATATGGCATTCAACCCAAAACATGATGCAATTATTTTTCAATCAAATACATAGTAAAACAGTCATTCAAGATGGACTAAGTCATAATCCCGAACAGTGCATGACCCCACGCTCGTCATCTAGCGTGTGCGTCACCTCAGTATAGCACAACGATGTGCAAATCCGGGGTTTCAGACTCTCAGGACAACATTTACAATAATTACTCATCTCGATCCGGTCCAATCTCTAGCTCGCGATGCCTTAGCCCTCACGAATCGACCTCCGGATGCTCCAAATCTAGCCACAATATGTACATAATCATTAAAATATGCTAAGGGAACGAAGTCCACTCGAAAATATCCAACTCACATCAAAAATCCCGAAATTGATCTAACCCGGCCCTCAGGCCCACGTCTCGAAATCTGATAACATTAACATCAATAGAATCCTCATCCTCCCACGGGTCTATACATATCAAGATCATCAAAATCGGACCTCAAATGGCCCCTCAAATCCCCAATTTAACTCTCCAATTTCAAGCCCTAATTCCCCAACTCTTTCTCTAATTTTACCCATAAATTTCATGATTAAACAATGAAATAATCACCATAAACACAAGATACAAAGCCCAAGTAGCTTACCTCTCTATCAACACTTGATTCCCTCGTGAAATCATAGCTTGGAGTTCCAAAATCGCACCAAAAATGATGAAAAAATGACTGAAAATCGCGAAGGGGCCTTTTTATACATCCTGTCCAGCACTTTTGCCCCTGCGATCCCATAAGCGTATCTGCGCGTCCGCTTCTGCAGAAAAACATCCGCTTCTGCGGATTTCACTTATATCATCGGGCCTCGCATCTGCGGTCGCCTCACCGCTCCTGCGGTATCTCAAATGCGATTACCAAGCTGCACTTGCGGTCCTCTTCGCACCTGCGCCTTTCTTCCGCTTCTGCGGAGCTCGCACCTGCGGTCCCCAATCCGCAGGTACGGATATGACAGAAGCAGCAACATCAGTTGCATTTTCTCAAGTTCAACCTTCCCGAAAACTATCCGAAATCATTCCGAGGCCCCAGGGACCTCAACCAAAAATACAAACAAGTCACATAACCTTATTCAAACTCATCCCAACCTTTGGCACGCTCAAACAAAACACTAGAATACCAAAATCACATCAAATTCAAGCCTAGGATTCCAAAATCTTTCGAATTCCGCTTTTGATCAAAAACCCAACCAAACCACGTCCGAATGACTTGAAATTTTGCACACACATCCCTAATGACACAACGAAACTACTGCAACTTATGGAATTCCATTCCGACCTCTATATCAAAATCTCACCTATCAACCAGAAAATGCCGAAATCTCATTTTTGCCAATTCAAGCCTAAACCTTCCACGGACTTCCAAAATGCATATCGATCACACTTCTAAGTCCCAAATTACCTAACGGAGCTCACCAAATCATAAAAATTCCAATCTGAGGTCATATACAAACAAGTCAAAACTTGGTCATACCTTTCAAATTTCAAATTTCAAGCTTCAAACTGAGAACTGTTCTTCCAAATTCATTTTGATTACCCCTGAAAACCAAAAACAATGATTTACATAAGTCATAACACATTACACGGGGAAAGTCATGCCCGAGAACTGGCGAGCAAAGTGCAAAAGCTCAAAACGACCGGTCGGCTCGTTACATCCTCCCCCACTTAAACATATGTTCGTCCTTGAACGTGCCCAGAGTTGTTCCAAAAGCCAACCAATCATTGAATAACCTTACCATGCATATACCCGGGGGTGATCCTACGTCACCCTATCTCATACAGGTCTGATAACATAACTCAACTGAAATTTCACAATCCAACCTAGTCCATAAACCTTAGAACCACATTTCCACTTCCGAAATCATCCACAAGATCAGAATCTCACATCTATACTCTGAATAAGCTCGAACAAACTGTAATAACCCATACCTACAACCTCAGGTGCAATTACATGATATACCACATAACTCAAACACTTGTAGCGATAACTTCTAATCACGGCAGCTGCACACAACACCCGAATACCGGTAGAAAACCTCTTATAAGCTAAAGTCTCATTTCAACACTTCCATGTACTACCAATGATAAATTAAACACGCAGTAAACTATAACCATCTCTCAGATCAACCATTCATGAAGCAACTTCTCCTTTGGCAAAGACCATAGCAAATTTCTAAGCCGAACCTCGATATTATTCTTCTAACATGCTGAAACTGAATCCGTTCGCATTCATTAAAGACCCCAACTATCTCATCTAATCCAACATACTACTCTGGTGACATGACACATCAGTACACGCTAAAGCCACAACTTGTGCAATCCGCACTCTGATAAGCAATAATCCGAACATACATAAATCATGAAAATGACTCAAATGAAAGAGTTGTACCGCAATCTCACCAGTACCACCACAACACAATGCTGAGAACCCATCACACATCATAGAAACAGACACACGAATCCAACTGGCAGGATCATACCTACACATAGCTTCGCTCCTATGCGCGGCCTCATCCAAACACTTGTCCATATGAAACACCTCCAGTCGCTCTACTCAAAATTGACAACCACACACAATTGATGTCTAGAATCAAAGCAAATCATCACAACCACGGTGAAGCAAATACATAACACCACACAAACCCGAAAGGGCATAACCGATATCCACCGAGCAATACCCAATACTCTTTCCGCTCGACTTTCACTATGAAACCCCAATGGAACCGCACCATATGTGCCTATAACCAACAAATCATAACGCCTCGCAACACAGAAAAGTAACTCGTATATCACCTCAGAACACTAATTGCTCAATAACAACCGACTCAACACATCCCTCGCCAATAGAAACTCGAAGTCAACAAGGCCGTCTCGATGCAGAACACACATCCACATTGGCCTGCCAATGAACCTCTTATCAAGGAATTCCCTGAAATTGCTCCCTCAATTCCTTTAACTCTGCCGATGTCATACGATACAGTGCCCGACCTCAAATAAATACCGAAATCAACAACCTTGCCCGGCGACATGCCCGGCCACAGGAAACACATCCGAAAAGTTCCTCACCACCGGAACCGAATCAATGGTAGGAGTCTCTACACTGACATCCATCACGAAAGTCCGAACAAGAAAGACAATCTTTCCCAGCCATCCGCTGGGTCTTTGAAATACAAAACCACCCCACTGGAGCAAAATCCGACAAACCTCGCTACTAAATCCGTGGCATTCCCATCATAGCCAACATCGCCGCCTTAGCACAATCGCCCAGAATGACACAACGTTGAGACAACCAGTCTATACCCAATATCACATCCAAAATCTAGCATACCAAGCAACAAAAGATCCACTCGGATCTCCAAACCCCGATAGTCACTAAACAGTGCCGGTACACGCGACCCACAACCACAACATAGCCTGAATATGAAAACTCCCAGTCTCCAACTCCATATAGCACATGAATCACCATACCTGATCCCAATTTCGCCGTCTAAATACATACCACACCTCTAATACTCAATCATTCCATGAGAGATACTCTAAAATTCTTCTGTGCCACCAAGCAACCTCGAATATCCGCAGTCGACCTAACAAGAGAGTGCTGCAATACTACCGAAGTACCATCAACTTAATCACATTGCCTTTTCTGAAACATATACCCTCGTCAAATCACCCCAACTAGCAATACCATTCCTTAATCATCTGAAGACCATTTCCCTAATCATCTGAAGCTCATTTCTTAAATCATCTGAAGTTGCCCGCTGCCTAAGAGTTTTGTGACCTTCCTTTTAGAATTGAACCATAACCTTACACACGCACTCTCAATCCTCCACAACATACCGCATGTAGCATACCATCGTAGGATAACATGAGAACTCCATATCCCTTCCGAGCCACAAGCAATTATGTACTCAACCAACCAAGAACTTTCCATTGAGCCCATCTGGAAGAAAATCATTACACATCTCATGCTCCTCACGCTCGTGGAAAACATACACCTCTAACTATGGTAGAAATCATCAAGAACTCCCCGACTCCCTTTTGCACAAAACCAAACTTGTCAGGACTAAATCCTTCTAACTCAGCCAAGCTACACATGCCACTAAAACCCCAAGAGCATTGTCGCGAAACACCTGTAGAAACTCATTACCTTGTAAGAAACCAAGGAACTAATCATATCCTTACCATACCGATCTGTCCTACTACCAAGCTATCCCATCTACCCAAGTTTCTTCTGATTTACCTTCAACTTGATACTCCTTCTTGCTATAACGCCACTATTCCTTAACCCAGACTCACCACACGAGACCTAAGCATAAAATCATCTCGTCTAAGGCTCATAAGCCGCTGAATACTCTCTTAAATATTCCCAAAAGTACCACATTCAAAATACCTACTCTAAAAAGACTTCCTGCAAATCCAAAGCCATTACCTTCACCTTCCGGATACTGATATCTAGAATCCCATAATTGATATAGAAATGACACAAGTCTTGACACCCTCCAGCGCAAACCTCAGTTTCTAGCCAAATCATACACTCGAAAATTTTCCAATTATTACATGTACAATCTTGAACACATTAGAACCATTCTCGAGAGTCATTCACTCTACTCAAATAGCAATTAGCCTGATCAAACGAACCGAACAGCTTGTGCCTCATTAGCACTCCGACACCGTAGAATGTAACCTCATTCCAGTACAACCAAGCAACTTCCTGCTCTATGCACCGTGCATCCTTTACCAACAACAACTCAAGACATTCCGTGATTTTCACACACCTATGAAGCATACTATAACCTTTGTTAAGAATTTTCCTTTACTCGAGCCATCCTCGGTCTCAATCTCCATTGGCTATAACTAATTCACCAGTACGCCTCAAACTGGAACCAACATAGCACATAACCGTGTAGCTAACTAATCAATAGCAGACTCCCTCACTTGGCTTGAAACCATAGATCAAAACACACACAATAACTCATAATGCTTATACTCTATTGCCATAATACCACAATGAGATCAAACTCAATCCTTCATAAACTCGTGGAACACAAACCATCAAGTACTTTAAATCTTCTACAAATCTCGCATTCACCCTTGTAACAGTTAACCCACTCTCTTAAGTGGCCCAGATTTAAATTTCAACCTATATATTTCACTTGTAAATGAGATCTTCTAACAGACAACATAAGGATCACACAACTTCAGAATAATCCGCAGGAGATAACCCACATGTTTTGCCTTAAACTAATATCTCTTTATACTGTTCCACTGTCATAGACATACGCAATCACTTAATCTTACGGAGTCTGAGCTCATATCGCAACATGAAATTTACTTCACTCCTAACTGGGACACATAAAAAGATTCTTCACACACCCATAGCTTGGGGCTATACCTCAAATCAGGATGGAAATCAAGCACCCAATAGTTCTTTTATCCTCCAGCAGACCCTTCTCGTCGCTTCCAAATCATATGAATACATCTCGCAGTCATAACATACCCATCGCATAGCCATCCAGCCATCACTTCTACTAATAGGGATACTATCGAACATATAAGTTCAAAAACACGTGCTCACATAATCAACACCTCGGTGCTCAAGCTATAGGCAAAAATCCGGTCTCGAGTCCTCCAAACTGGCCCAACATCAATACACATAGATCACATCTTGCCCCTCGATCAGGGAAATCACAAGCCATCGATGCACATCTGATATTGAGCGCTCATGCGCGCATACGAATGCGTGGAAGGAATTCAAAGAGTTACTTTTCAAGCTGAATCAAGGACGCACGATATGAATTCAAGAATGTGAAGTTTTTCCTAAAGGTTCTGCAGCCTCTCGAGGGTAAATACAAACGTCTTTGTACCGATCCGCGAGACTCTACTAAACCTGCTCATGACTCGTGAGACCTATGCAACCTAGGCTCTGATACCAACTTGTCACGACCCCAAACCAGACCCGGTCGTGATAACGCCTCTAGTGAAGACAAGGCCAGCCAACACAATTCCCAAATCTATTTCAACAATTTTAATAAGTCATTTTAAGCCTTTTTAATCAATCAGATATTGCATAAGGTAAGTTTAAATGAACAGTGAGGAAATAGATACAGCCCGACATCGGGGTGTCACAAGTTACGAGCATCTACTAAGGTCTAAAATATAACTAGATTTTGAAAATATGCTAAATATAGTCTAATGACATCAAGAGGGAGAAAGCAGTGTTGCGGACGTCGTTCAGCTACCTCACTAAACTCCAATGACTCTGCCTCTACTCAACCAGTACCCGCTACCGGGTGCAGAAATACCTGAATCTGCACACAAGGTGCAGAGAGTAAAGTGAGTACTCTAACTCAGTGAGTAATAATCATAAATAAAGGCTGAGCGATAAGAAATCATGAAAAGCACATCAACGTGATATATAGAAGCAGTACAAAACCAGTAGGAAAAGCATTGAAGTTGTGAAATCTCTTAAAGCATCTTAGCTCAGTGTAAACTTCTTTAAAAATACCTTTTCAACAGTTAAGCAATTAAATGCAAAGCAACTAGAACAAATAAGCACAGAAAATTTGCCACTTGGGCACAAATGCCAATAGAACAGCCCCTCGGGAAACAACATAGAACAACACCAGCCCCTCGGGCTATATCTTACATTACAATGGGTACCCGTGCTCACTAGGGGTGTGCAGACTCCTGGAAGGGTCCCTTACGGCCCAAGCGCAATATCAAGCCATTTCGTGGCATCATCTCTAGGCTCTCGGCCTCGTATCAACAAGCCACCTCGTGGCATACATATCTCAGGACCTCGGCCTCATAATCAAAATTAGTGTATCACCACTGCGGCGTGCAGCACGACCCAAAAGTATCCTCACAACACATACCCTCGGCCTTACTTAGTCAAAAATCACATAAGTCACTCGGGCAACAGTAAAACATGATGCTCAGCCCAAAATATTATTTAGAATATCATTTCAAGTGTTAAAGCATAGTAAACATGGCTGAGTTTTGAAAACAGTAGAATATAGCATGACTGAGTACAAGTTTAAAGCCAAAACAGTGAGGAAATATCAATAAAAATCCCTTCTCCAAAACAGTGAGGAAATATCAATAAAAATCCCCGAAGGGTTCAAATAGTTAGCACGAGGCCCAAATATGGCATTCAGCCCAAAACATGATGATAGCAAATAGTTTTCAATCAAATACGCAGTAAAACAGTCATTCGGGATGGACTAAGTCACAATCCCCAACAGTGCATGACCCTACACTCGTCATCTAGCGTGTGTGGTACCTCAATATAGCACAACGATGTGCAAATCCGGGGTTTCATACTCTCAGGACAACATTTACAATAATTACTCACCTTGATCCGGTCCAAACTCTAGCCTGCGATACCTTAGCCCTTACGAATCGACCTCCGGATGCTCCAAATCTAGCCACAATATGTACATAATCATTAAAATATGCTAAGGGAACGAAGCCCACTCGAAAATATCCAACTTACATCAAAAATCCCGAAATTGCTCTAACCCAGCCCCCGGGCCCGCATCTCAGAATCCGATAAAATTAACATCAATAGAATCCACATCCTCCCACGGGTCCATACATATCAAGATCATCAAAATTGAACATCAAATGGCCCCTCAAATCCCCAATATAACTCTCCAATTTCAAGCCCTAATTCCCCAACTCTTTCTCTAATTTTTCCCACAAATTTCATGATTAAACAATAAAATAATCACCATAAACAAAAGATACATAGCCCAAGTAGCTTACCTCTCTATCAACACTAGATTCCCTCTTGAAATCACAGCTTGGAGTTCCAAAATCGCACCAAAAATGATGAACAAATGACTGAAAATCGCGAAGGGGCCTTTTATATATCCTGCCCAGCACTTTCACACCTGCGATCCCATAAGCGCATTTGCGCTTCCGCTTCTGTGGATTTCACTTATGTCACCAGGCCTCGCATCTACGGTCGCCTCACCACTCCTGCGGTATCGCAGATGCGGTTACCAAGCCGCACTTGCGGTCCTCCTCGAACATGCGCCTTTCTTCCGCTTCTGCGGAGGTTGCACCTGCGGTCCCCAATCCGCAGGTGCGGATATGACAGAAGCAGCAACATCAGCTGCATTTTCTCAAGTTCAACCTTCCCGAAAACTATCCGAAATCATTCCGAGGTCCCTCGGGACCTCAACCAAAAATACAAACAAGTCACATAACCTTATTCAAACTCGTCCCAACCTTTGGCATGCTCAAAACAACATTAAAACACCAAAATCACATCAAATTCAAGCCTAGGATTCCCAAATCTTTCGAATTCCGCTTTTGATCAAAAACTCAACCAAATCATGTCCGAATGACCTGAAATTTTGCACACACATCCCAAATGACACAACAAAACTACTGCAACTTCTGGAATTCCATTTCGACCTCCATATCAAAATCTCACCTATCAACCAGAAAATGCCGAAATCTCATTTTCGCCAATTCAAGTCTAAACCTTCCACGGACTTCCAAAATGCATACTGATCACATTCCTAAGTCCCAAATCACATAACGGAGCTAACCAAATTATAAAAATTTCAATCCGAGGTCATATACAAACAAGTCAAAACTTGGTCAAACCTTTCAAATTTCAAGCTTCAAACTGAGAACTGTTCTTCCAAATTCATTCTGATTACCCCTAAAAACCAAAACCAACGATTTACATAAGTCATAACATATCACACGGGGCAAGTCATGCTTGAGAACTGGCGAGCAAAGTGCAAAAGCTCAAAACAAATGGTCGGCTCGTTACAACAGGTGTCTAATCAACTGATACAGCAATGTGTATCCTTACCATCTATAAGAGAATAGAAAGACAAAGGCTCATATTTTGAAACCAACAAATATGCACGATAATGAATCAAAGAACTAGAATTTTCCTAATAGTTTTGTAGCCTCTCGAAGATAAGTACAGACGTCTTTGTACCGATCCACAAGACTCTACTAAATTGCTTATGACTCGTAGCACCTATAAACCTAGAGCTCTGATGCCAATTTGTCACAATCCAAAATTCAACTTTAGGTAGTCGTGATAGCACCTAATCTCTAAGACAATGTAAGCCTAACACATAAGAGAATTTAACATAAACAACGGTTAGAAGTAGTAAATTAACTGATAAATCTCATGATAACATCAATACTGAACAACAATCACAAAAATCTCAAAAACGGGTGAAACTGGGTCATAAGCTTTACAGATGTACACTAAGGATCTCTAATACAAAATTATTTTGATATGAAGTAAATAGTAGAAAAGATAGTGGCGGAAGGCAACTCCGAGGCCTACAAGCGCCAAACAGGTATACCTTGATGTCTCTAGAATATCTGGACAAATCGCTAGTGTCTGGCACGAGCTGAAGTACTTGAATCTATACAACAATTTGCAGAAGCATAGCATGGGTATACCACAATGGTATCCATTAAGTATCAAGCCTAACTTAGGTAGAGTAATAACGAGGTCAGGTCATGACACCTACTAGACATAGAAATTTGGACAAAGTATTAATGCAATCTAATAACAGAAGACAGAGAAATAAATAACAACAAAATAGTACAGTGATATAAGGCTAACAAAGGATATTTAGGTAATAAAGGACAACAAGAATGAGCATATGATAAGAACAACAAGTAATCAAATACAGTCAAAATGAAAGTAAAACAAATGAAGAAATAACAATACCCGCTCCATCAACAAGATTTTTCAACACAAAATGTACAACGAGAATCACAACCGAGGCAACACACCTCTTATCCATATTTTCACAATTTACAATTACAATCTTTCTTATATCGCTGTGTGAGCTTTGTATTTATATTTTTTAAAATATTTTTTTGAAATAGCTACACACGCTTAAATCCCCTTACCGCACTGCGTGGATACAAGTAATTCCCTTACTAGCAACACGCATATAAATCCCACCTTATCTCGCTGCATGCATTTCAACCCCTGTCTGTATACCACCGCATGCGCATCAATATCACAACACAATAATCAAGTCGCACCACACGTGCTCATATGCCATAATATTGCAAAAATTAATAATACCAATGTTACCACAACACATAGCCCACGACTCAACCACACTGTGTACAAAAATCTCAATAACAACAAAATGAATGAGAAATAACTCAACAAGGAAAGATATATCGGTAACTAACAGTTTCAACCTCAATGTATTTATAGTTGTCACAACTACAACTTCAATAACTCACATTGAAGGTATTCCAATGAAACGAAAACTTTCAATTCAAGTGTGTAACGTAAGTTTAACAATAAAAGGGAAAGCTTGAAATAGCAACTACGACTAAATGCATGAGAATAACTCAACAATGGAAAGAATAGCATATAACAACAACTACGAATAAAGGCACATTAGGAAAACCTCGACAATGGAAACTAGGACAAGTAATAACAACTTCAAATAAGGCACGTAGGAATAAATGTGACCACGAAAGATAGGGAAAAAATTATGATTTCAATTAAGTGCTTTAAGTAACCTAAGAAGCTAAAACAGTCAAATATCACATATAAGCCCGTGCACACACTCGTCACCTTGTGTACACATCTTCCACATAATTCAAATAGTACAATCAACCCAAATCCTAAGGGAGAGTTTCTCCCACACAAAGTTAGACGGGATTCTTACCTCAACTAGGCCAAACCAACACTCAAAAATAGCTTTTCCCTTAAAATTCACCTCCCCGCGGCTTAAATATAATAAAAACGACTTAATTTCCTCAAATAATGCAAGAGAAACCAATTACGATTAATAAAGCAATAATTTTTACACAATTTTCCAAAAGCCAACCCCGAGCTCGCCCGACCAAAATCAGAATTCAAGGATAGATCTCGAATACCCATAACCCCACAAGTTCATATATGGGATTTGTTTTCAAATCTGAGTCCAATTCGACTCTCAAATCTTAAATTTTTTATTTTTTCAAAACATAGAACAAACCAAAATTTCTCTTTGATTCTCAAAATTCTTATGTTAAATATAATATATGTATAATCATGTAATATAATTAAAAATTAATCAAAATCATGTACCCAATGATTGTATGTAAAAATCTCTACTCCAAATCGCCCCCTACCAAATTTAGAGTTCTAAAATATGAAAATAAGAATAAAATCCCGACTTCCCAGCCCTTTTGTTTAGGTGCAGATATTGCAATTGCCATACTGGGTTCGCAATTGCGAAGATGGACTCACAATTACGGTACCTGACAGCCTAATGAGGAAGTCGCAAATGCAAAACTACCTAGCTCGAGTACTTCTTAGCAAATGTGATCCAGGAGAAAATGAGACACCTGAGACCCCTCCCCCATCTATGATCGCAATTGCGATACTGGTGCTCGCAATTGCGACACCTGAGGCATCAACACACCAGCAACCGAGAATTGAGTCCAAATCATTCTGAAACAAGTCCGTAACTCAGCTGAGTCCTCGGGGCTCCAAACCAAAAATCCACACAAGTCTAAAAATATCGTACGAACTCGCTAGCATGATCAAAATACGAAAATAACATCTAGAACCATGAATCATACATCAAAACACATGAATTAAAAAAGAAACTCAAGAATTCTAGAATTGTAACCAAGCGTCTAAGTCCTATCAAACTAACTTTGAATGACACCAAATTAGCAGACTAGTTCCAAGTAGCAAAACAGGCATACTCCAAGTTCCAAAACCAAATTCCAAACCCGGTAGCCATAAAGTCAAACTATGATCAAACTTAGGGGAACTTCTAAACCTCAAATTGCCAACTTTCTGCAGAACAAGTCAAATCAACCTAGGGACAACCGAATCCAATTCTGAACATACGCCCAAGTTCAAAATCATGATATGAACCTAACAGAGCAATCAAAATGTTGTTCTAGGATCGTTTTCACAAACGTCAAACTTCAGTCAACATTTCAAACTTAGGCTTCTAAATCAAGAACCAAAGGCTCTAAATCGAACCAAAACCTTCCCAAAATTAAACTAACCAACCTCGCAAGTCCTAAAACCACAAATACACATACGGGAATCTTCAAAAGGGAAAATGGAGCTCAAATACACAAAATGACCGATCAGTTTGTTATAATGTTTGGGCAAACCATGAAAGATAAGATTAGGAATGAAGTTATCGGGGACAAGGTGGGAGTGGACCCTATGAAACATAAATTACGAGAATCGATGATGAGATGGTTCGGGCATGTAATGAGGAGAGACATTGATGCCCTGGTTAGGAGGTGTGAGAGGTTGACTATGGAGGATCTGATAAGGATAGTGGTAGGCCAAAGACATATTATAGAGAGGTGATTAGGCAGGACATCGCATTGCTTTAGCTTACCAAGGACATACCTTCGATAGGAAGGTGCGGAGGTCGAGATTTAGGATTGTAGGTTGATAGGTAGTCGAGAGTTTCTCCTAATCTTATCAGTAGTATTAGTATTATTCTAGATCTTTGTTATTCCATGTTGTGTCATTATTGCTAATATTGTTAGCAGTATTCTTGTATTTCTTATTTTTAGATCTTTGTTATTATATATAGTGTCTTTTTTGGTTGTTATTGTTGGTTTCTTCCTATTTATTAAGCTGAGGGTTTATCTGATACAACTTTTCTAGCTTCACAAGATAGGGATAATGTCTGCGTAGACACTACCTTCCTCAGACCCCACTTGTAAAATTACAGTGAGTTTATTATATTGTTGTTGTTGTAATAATAATAATAATAATAATAATAATAATAATAATAATAATAATAATAATAATAATAATGACGACAAGGAGAAGAGGGAGCAGATAAGATGTTCTAAAAAATTAGATTCATGCTCCATCTTAGAAAGAGAAAAATCATTCAACTACCTACTAATCTTCTATCCTGATCCTCGACATTCATGCTCTCATACCTTGGGTCATTTTCTTGCTAAGCAAAAAATCTGTCATGTCATATCTAATCACATCTCCCAATTCTTGTTTTGTCTACCTGTACAAATATGAAAAACATTTGCACTTAAGAAAATAAAAAATTTTATAACACATTTAATCCAGGTAACTTATACTCCATTCGTTTCAATTTAAATGACATACTTTTCTTATTAGTCCATTTCAAAAAGAATACTCCATCCGGTTCACAATAAGTGACCAATTTATTTTTTCATTTTGGTTCAAAATAAGTGTCCAGTTATGTAATCAAGAAAGAATTCAATTTGTTTTTACAAAATAACCCCTATGTACATATCCCTAAAAAGTTTTCTTACTCCTTGCATTAAATGTTTAATTAGGGGTAGTTTAGTCATAGTAGGTATTTTTGTACAGAATTTTGTATTTTCTTAATGGGCGTGCTAAAAACAAATTGATCACTTATTATGAACCGAAAAGAGTAACACATTTTTATATTTAGAAACCATTTAATTTTAAACTTTTCATTTTACCCACTTTATCCTTAAATAAAAGTTTTTATAGCCACATAAGTATTATGGTCCTGCAAAACTTTTGTCTTTTAAGCTTTTAGAATCATATGTTTCAAAAAAAAAAATTAAAATTTGTGCGACATCCCACTGCACCATCTGAATTGAAATGGAAAGAGTATTAAAGGATCCCAAATTATATAGTCTTTTTTTAAATCTACCAAGCAAAATAAGCCGAAGCGAGGAGAAGATATTTCCTGATAGCTACAAATAAAGTGAACTGACACCTCTGACAAAAAGAGAAAATAATAAATAGAGTAATACTTATATAAATTAACTACACCCACCCCCTCTCCACCCCCACATATTGGAACACCTTTCAGGTACAAAGCAACGTCAAACAAAGGCAAGTAGAACTACTTTTTCTCCTCTTTATTTTAGTCCTAACTTCTATATTTTCTGTCTTCTCCACTTGCTCTCTTCTTACTCCAACACCCCCTCCCTTTTTTTTTCCAGCTTACTCAACCCCTACACCGAAAAAACCATCTTCTTGTTTTGTTGCCAAACATACAAAGATGAGAATTTGATCTTCCATAAAACAGGCTTTGGAAAGAGTGAGAGAAAGACTGCTCTATTGATCAAGCTGAATTTTCTACCACCCCAAACCAAGCTGAATTTTCTCTTATTTATGTCTTCTTGATTAGCTGAGAGCAAATTCTTGATAAAATATTTTTGTGGGGTTCTGGAGTTTTTTTTCCATTTTTGTGTTGTGATTGAGAAGAGGGAGGAAAAAGCTAAGAAGTATGTTTGGGAGGGAGTGTTGGTGTTGGGACAATTACAATGACACTGATGATCATTATCCAGTTGAACCTCAGAAATTTTCTTTGCCTTCACCCCTTCCTAAATGGCCTCAAGGTATATCTGCTTCAAATGATTTTTGTATTTTTCTCAATTTTGTCATCTTATTTTTCTCTTTCATGAGAAGCTGTATGTTTGTCACTAGTCTCTCCGTTGACCTTTCTCTCTCCTCTCTCTCTCTTTCACACACAGAAATAAGTAACTCTTTGCATTGTATGTTAAAACATTTCAAGAAATGGTGGATTTGATGATTGATCATTTATTTGAAAAAGAAAAAAGATGGTTCCTTTAACTTTAATTTAACTCAATTCTTGTAGAGTTCTTTATTTTCTTCCATTATTTTAGTTGAAGCAGAAGATCATGTCACTAATAGGAGGTGTTTCAAGAAAATGAAATTATCACTTTTAACTATCAAAATTTCTGCTCCAGGAGCTCTAATTTTCTATTTCTTCCTCTTAATTCTGAGTTTGACTAATTGGGAAGAAGGTTCACTTTGGACAAAGAAAGTCTTTGTTCATTTCCTGCTTATTCTCTTTAAGACTTGGTCAAACCATGGGAAAAATATGGTGTTTTATTCATGAACTTGGTCAAAGGTTTGGCTGGAATGGGAATAGTGAGTACTTGGAAGTTCAAATCTGCACGCTGAAGAATTAGTTTTATGTTTTTTTCCCTCCAAATTTTGGATTAAATTCTTGGTTCTGCTCCATTTTTTTATTTTAGGACCTTGTTTTAGGAAACATTGATTGTGTTTTCCTATGTTTTTAACTAACAATATGTTCCGTTTGAATGATATTAGACAAAAAACTAGAGCTATTGCAGATAAGAAATCCAACTAGTAATGGACTTATATAGGTGTGAATGAGCATTATTTGATTCTAGATTCTTGTTTGATCTTTGATTCCTCTTTGCTTCAGCCGGCTCAGGGGATGGGGGTCGATTTCTTGTTCTTGTTTGCTTTTAATGGCAGCTGGTTCTTCATTTGTTTTGAAGAAAATCCTTCTAATATGCATATTATAAACATTATTAAGAAAAACTCTTAAGAATAGAGAGAAGGGGATTCCATGAAAAAAGCTTTATGCGGAAGTGCTGCAACAATTGCTCAGTTTGCTAATGGACAGGTGCTGTTTTTGTAGGCAAAGGTTTTGCTACAGGAAGAATATGCTTAGGTGAAATTGAAGTTGTTCAAATCACCAAGTTCAAGAAAATTTGGGGTTGCAGCCCATCATTTGGGAAATCAAATTGCTTCTCCTTTTATAAGCCGGATGAAATTCCACAAGGATTTTCAAGCCTCGGTCACTACTGTCAGCCAGATGGTGAGCACTTAACTGGCTATGTTCTTGCTGCCAAAGACTTATCTGTGAATCATAACCCAAAAGACAATGTCCAAGATTCATCTTCAAAGCTTCCTGCTCTTCAAAAACCTCTGAGCTATACTTTGATTTGGAGTTCAGACTCCCAATACAATGGAAGCGGTTATATTTGGATGCCAAATGCACCAGTTGGTTACAAATCTATGGGATTCGTGGCTTCTGTTGAGCCTAATGAACCTGATCCTGATGAAGTTAGATGTGTCCGTGCTGACCTGACAGCAAAATGTGAGGCATGTGAGATGATGTTTAGTTCAGATTCCATTTTCCCGAGGGACCAATTTCAAGTTTGGAAAACAAGACCTTGCAAGAGGGGCATGCTGTGTAAAGGGGTTTCTGTTGGTACATTCTTCTGCAGTACAACCTTCAGTTTTGGAGATGAACTCGATAATATTGCATGCTTGAAAAATCTCGACTCTTCCCTACATGCCATGCCCAATCTTGAGCAGATCCATGCGCTCATCAAGCACTATGGACCGACAGTTTATCTTCATCCAGATGAGATTTATTTGCCCTCCTCAGTCCCGTGGTTCTTCATTAATGGAGCTCTCCTCTACGAAGATGGGAGGAATAGTGGTACAGCCATCGACTCTAAAGGCTCAAACTTGCCTGCTGGTGGAGAAAATGATGGTGAATATTGGCTTGATTTGCCAAATAAGGATGATGCAAATCGAACCAATGTCAAATGTGGGAACATTGAGAGTGCAGAGCTCTATGTTCATGTTAAACCAGCTTTAGGAGGAACCTTCACGGATATTGCAATGTGGATATTCTGCCCTTTCAATGGACCGGCTACCCTTAAGATTGGGTTGTTGAGTTTTGCTTTGAATAAGGTAGGAGAGCATGTTGGTGATTGGGAGCATTATACACTCCGTATCAGCAACTTTTCTGGTGAGCTCTCGAGTGTGTATTTCTCGGAGCATAGTGGTGGTGAATGGCTAGACGCCTGCAACTTGGAGTTCATCGCGGGAAACAAGTCAGTTGTATATGCATCAAGAAATGGCCACGCAAGTTTCCCACATGCCGGCTGCTATCTTCAAGGCTCTACTAAACTCGGGGTTGGAGTGAGGAACGATTGTGCACGTAGCAAATACCATGTAGACTCTAGTAGCAAATATCAAATTATTGCTGCTGAATACCTTGGAGAGGGAGTTGTTTCAGAACCACCATGGTTGCAATATATGAGGGAATGGGGTCCAACCATCATATACGATGGGCGATCAGAAGTTGAAAAAATAATCAAGCATCTGCCCTTTTTTATGAGATTTTCTGTGGAGAGTCTCATTGAGTTATTTCCAACTGAACTATATGGTGAAGCAGGGCCAACAGGACCAAAGGAAAAGGACAATTGGTTGGGGGATGAAAGATGGTAGTGGGTAGGCAATGTGTTTGTGCTCCTATTAGTGAATTGGTCCAATCCCCACCATTTCTTGCATACATTGGATTGTGAGAAAGCTGCTAGTAGTTCCTATACTGGAGGTTAATGAAAATCCCAGCTTAGGTATCCATTGTATCTATATTGATGGATTATCCAATTCTATTTAAATGTTAAGAGCAAACATTCATTTGCATGATTAATGTCCTTTTCACAGTAATCAAATTCAAGATCTACAAACTAATTAAGATCCATCTTCAAGTTGTCGCGCAAGATTTATTCAGCATAAATCAGCACACTGAAGGCTGAAATCAGAATAAGAAGTTTCCCTTCCTATAGAATAGAAAACATGCACAACTAAACAGACATGCTCTGTTGCTGCAAGTGGAGCAGAAAAAGAGGGTTTTTCTTCTTTGCAAAACGACAAGCGCTACAACCAGTTTGTTTTCTCCTCTCTGTGGTCAAAATACAATTGATGACAACATTTTAACTTTACAAAAGGCCTATCTCCAAAAAGGCACTTCCCTTCCCTTCCCTTACCCTATCCAAAAAAGAGTATTGTTCATCCAACTATGGCTGAAACATGAAACAGAATGCTATTCACCCCTAAAATTATATTGAATTGCAACAAAAGTTGGAAACAAAAAGAAGATAATTAGTATAAATACATAGACAGCATCACTTTGCTGATCTGCCATCCCTGTTGTTAAGGCCCTCCCAACTTATCTCCTGAGCACATTCCCCACAAACAGTGCTACAACCCCATTTGGTTCCTTGACTTCTAAGTGTAAGTAAATGTGATAAGTTTGTGCACTTCCTTGGCACCAAACGGCATCTTGTACTCCCCATTGAAAATACAAGATTACTGTCCTCTGGCGGCAAAAGGCTGGCGGTGGAAACCACTGGCTTTTGCTTTGGCAATGATTCAGAAGTAGAGACATGCTGACGCTCAGCTACGGGCTCATCAGGCGAAATTCGCCTCTCTTCCCATTCAATAGATCTCCGATACACTTCCCACGCCATTTCCTGCTCTTCTTTTGATAGCTTTTCATCCTCGTTCTCTTGCAAGAGACTCTCGTGCAAATGATAATTTGCAATCCACCTGAAGAAACGAGTAACCTATTAAACGCTCTTCTTTTATTAACGAAGTGACTTATCGACTAAAATAGGTTGCCCCAGTAAAAAAGTACACCCAGAAAAAAATTCAAAAGCTTGAATGCTTCGCTGCAAAAGACCATCCTAACAAATATACAAGTAGGGACAGATGCCTTGATGTCCTTTAACCCATTAGACATTGTAGGTTATGGTTTTAGCTGACAACCACTGCATTAATATAAAAAATAAAAATAAAAAAGAGAGCACCTAAAGAAAGTAAAAACAGAAAAGAGGAGAAGCAGCAGCTCATCATATAACCCCAAGTCAAAAATGTGGGTCTTTCTAGAGAGAGCTAACACTTGTATTAAAGGTGGGGTATACTTGGTTCTGGAGGAAACATATGCAGTCAACATGTCAGCTCAGTAGTGAAAGAACTGCAAAATTATTGGCGAAACTAGAGCAGTAAAATATGGAGAATCTCCGAGAACAAAAAGCATTTGCTCAAAAATTCTAGTGCATTATGAGCTCGACATATGAGAGAACCAAAGGTGCTTGGTAAAATTCATCGTTTCTTTTTTCATAGGTTAAGTAGGGGCATTAGTGCCTGGATTTAGTTACATATAATTTTTAGCCGGACCACTGTACTAATATTAAGGTCCAATGGGGCCTGTCAAATACTAAAATAGGAACAAAGTGACCCCAGTCGGCCAAGAAATCAGCTGATCTATGTTTTTTTCCACTTTTGAAAGATGGATATCGTGACAAGGTAGGTCAAGTCAGATCAAGAGGACCTGGATATTTAAGCTAGATTACCACACATTCAGTTGCATCACAAAAATGGGCAATTCAAAATAAATTAATAGAGAAGTTAGACCTACAGACCTATATTTATTCCCTTTGCCTCAAGCTCCAGGTGCAAAATAAGTAATCCAATAGAGGAATAAAGTTGCAGTTGAAGTTTTTTCAACCATAAATGAGATATCTTCTATACAGTCAATTCTCTTTCTAAACTATTCTCGGTTCATCTTAGCCAAAAGTCGAGAAAAGTAACCCTCTTTCCAAAAGTCCGTACATGGTTCTTTCCAAATAAAAAGAATCCAGATGAAATTCTTGGATGAAAGGCCATCTGATAGAGTTGAAAAAAGAGTAGCAATTAACTTATGTCAGTTGCATTATAGCTTTTAGGGAATCTCAACTCATATTGGATCCAAAACGAGAAAGACAGTCAATCATTTTTATTGTTTGCCTGTTCATCCAACAAGCACAATGTTTAAGACGATTAACAGTCAAGTTACCTAAAAACCCAATATATCAATTCCAGCTATCGGATGTCACAAAAATGAGCCAGTAAAACTTGTATTTCTATTTTTTGCACAAAATCAATCTAACAAGGAAAAAAATTTGTTTTGGAAACCAAAATTCACAACAAAATATAGTTAACTTAAAATACTTGCAAAGCTCATTAAATACAATAACATTCCAACAAAATGAGCATGAAGATACACATCTAAATTTATGTAATTCTATCCAGTACTTAAAAATCTAAAACTAAACAAGAGTAGAAAAGGGAAATATTATTTATTGGATGACAAAAGTCAGTTTAACAAGTTCAAGGTACTTGCACATTTAAAAGTGATGAACGGTCCTATTCTCTCACTCCAGCTGATGAATTGTTATGTGCTTTTGTTCCTGTTTCAGCTGGTGCAAGGCTGAAATCAGACAACAACACCCGAGTTGATTACAGAAACTACCGGTCTCTTTCAACGTTGACATATAAACAAGTAGATCTTAAAGAACACTGCGATAAAGGAGAACTATGAAGAACTTCCAGACACCCAGTTTCTCCAAGCAATAAGTTTGTTGATATGGATAGGATTATGCATAAAAAGGAAAAAATAAAATAGGAATGGGGTACTTACTTAAACTGAACTAGACAAATAAAAACAAATTGGACCTTTTCTAATTAAAGTTAATCAGTCGACCTCAGAGGTTTTTGGATGTTTTCTCCAAAGTCTAAAGAAAACAGACTATTATACTATGAATCAGAAAGGAAAAAAAAAAGTGAAATTTATTAGAAGGGAAAAAAACAGACACAGAAAACGACAAAATATATGTTCCGAAGAAATTGTTAATATGACAAAGCAAGAAAAGAACGTCATACCGTGGATGATGGCTGTCAATCAAACTTTGCATTAGCTTGTCAGAAGTAGAGCTTCCATTTGGAAAGGTTAACTTTTGTTTCGAAACACTTCCAACATCTACAGTTGTGTTTGCTTCGCCAGCATGTTCTCTTGCTTGCTTTAACTCCAGAGGTATATCAGAGCTTTCGTCATCTCCGAATTCAAAAAGATGCAACATTTCCTCTTTGGATATAGTTCTATGTACTTGTTGTCTGTCGACCACCCGTGCTGCAAGACCTTCCTTCGTTACCTGCTTAAATTATCCACTTAAATAATTCATGAAATAAAAGCTATTCTGACATGAGCTCTTCTTGGATTATTCTTTTTTACCTGACGCTTGTATATCTTTTCCTCCATCGTTCCATGTGCAAGTAAACGGTAAGCAAAGACAGGTTTTGTTTGACCATACCTAAGATGTACAAGCATTCTGGCTCAATATATATTCCAATGAAACCTGGGTGTTTTATTACACACAAATTTGAAAGACATACCTCCAAGCTCGATATATAGCTTGAAGATCATGAGTTGGATTCCAAGAGCCATCAACTATAATTACACGGTTAGCAGCATAAAGGTTGATACCCAGAGATCCAGCTCTAGTAGATATTAAAACGCATTTAACCCTTCTATTTAATGGGTCGTTAAAACTATCAACAAGTCTCTGCCTTTCAGATGATTCTGTTTTTCCATCAATCCTGTTGTTCAAAAGGAGGAGAAATTTTTTGTAGTGACATAAAAGCAAGAAATAGAAGACAAACCACATCCTCAAAAAAAAGTTAAGCAAAATAACATTCACCACTAGCATCCCATTATCATAACCTTCTCCATCTATTCCAAAAAGATAGTGATATTTGGCTTCCTGGTCGTCAAACCGGACGAACTTTGACTAAGAAGTTAACAAAAATATTGCATAATATGAAATTTTATGTTATAAAACTATAATTTCTAAACCAATGGGTTACTTTTGTTCCAAAGAAGACATCCGTGAAAAAAAGAGGAAACGTTGGCAATTCTAGTTCAGATGGAATTTGAGGATAAATTAATTAAGGCAAATCTTCCTTTGAAATAAACCTACTTATTTAATTGATGTCCAGTTTACCAAATTAACTTTGATATTCTATTTATCATAATCAAAAGGAAGAGACCCCTCCCCCCACAACCCCCAAAAAAAGAGCTCCAGTGCAGAAGCTCTTTCTCCATTCTAAGAATGAGATATAAATGAATACGAAAAGCCAAACTAATTACTAAGGCTAACAAGAAGACTGTCTGCTTCTTTGAGCCTTCGCTTGGATAGCTAGTAGTTATGAGCCGCAGTCCCCAGACTATAGATAAAAGATGTAGAGGTATGAGCCACACGATAGGTGAATCAATGGGCTTGTTTCCTTTCTTTCTCATGTCAACTGAGGAAAGGTTCCTCTTTGCTTTGATTAGATGGTCAGTAATCTTATCTCTCCAAAGAATAGGCCAAATTTTCCTTGAAGACAAACTCGGGCAATCAAATTCTCAAGGATTGTATTTCTCAAATGATATTGAAATGAATTCGCAAGAAATGCAACAGTAAAAGATGGGTTCCACATCAACGCTATTAGACGATATTATTAAGCAAATGAAATTATGCTCTCTTTACTAGGTTAAGCTTTTAAATGAGATGGTTACACTTTAGCATGGTATTAGAGTAAGCAGAAGTCCTTTTCTTGATCTTGGCCAATCCTCACCTCATGAACAAACTTTCGAGGTTGAGTTAGGACAAAGGTCCATTTTCTTTACATGGTATCAATGGATAACCATCCCTGTTATTGTATTTTCCCATGTTCGGCCCCATGTTATATTATCCATGCTCTAGTTGACATGCTTGAGCATACAGTATGGTGTTAGATTTTTCCAGATTAGTAGAGGGAGTAGACTGTTTTCTCCTTATATAGTCTTATGTAATCCGCACCTCATAAGATGGCTTTTGAAGTTGAGCGACGCTCAAGAACCATTTTCTTAACATGGTATCTGTGAGAAAGCACGGGAGAAAACATATTATTGATTCATTAATTGACAATGCTACAATGAGCCCTATATATACAATACATGTCCTACTCCTAATACATATGGGATTAGGGTTATTTACTACTATTTATACAATGAAACTAACACTCCCCTCAAGCTGGTGCATATAAATCATATGTACCGAGCTTGTTACATATATAACTAATACGAGGACCAGTGAGGGACTTGGTGAAAATATCAGCAAGCTGATCATTCGACTTCACAAATTTTGTAGCAATATCTCCCGAGAGTATCTTTTCTCTAACAAAGTGACAGTCAATCTCGATGTGTTTAGTTCTCTCATGGAACACTAGATTTGACGCAATATGAAGAGCAGCTTGATTATCACACACAAGTCCCATCTGACTAATCTCACCAAATTTCAACTCCTTGAGCAACTGTTTGATCCAAATTAGCTCAGATGTGGCCATAGCCATTGCTCGATATTCTGCTTCTGCACTAGACCGAGCAACCACATTCCGTTTCTTGCTCTTCCAAGACACCAAATTTCCTCCTCTACTAAGACACAATATCCAGACGTAGAACGTCTATCAGAAGGTGATCCTGCCCAATCAACATCTGAGTATCCAACGATCTGCTCATGGCCTCGATCCTCAAACAATAAGCCTTTGCCTGGAGCTGATTTTATATACTGAAGACTGCGGACAACTGCATCTCAATGACTATCACAGGGAGAATCCATAAACTGACTCACAACACTCACAGGAAAGGAAATGTCAGGTCTAGTCACTGTGATGTAATTTAATTTACCAACCAACCGCCTATATCTTGCAGGATTGCTAAGAGGCTCCCCTGTCCTGGCAGAAGTTTAGAATTCGGATCCATCGGAGTGTCAACAGGTCTACAACCTGTCATTCTTGTCTCCTCAAGAATATTTAAGGCATACTTCCGTTGTGAGATCACAATACCAGAGCTAGACTGAGCGACCTCAATACCCAGAAAATACTTTAATCTGCCCAGATCCTTAGTTTGAAAGTGCTGAAAGAGATGTTGCTTCAACTTACTAATACCATCCTGATCATTGCTGGTAACAACAATATCGTCACCATAAACGACCAGATAAATACAGAGATTTGAAGCAGAATATCGATAAAATACAGAGTGATCAGCTTCACTACGAGTCATGCCAAACTCCTGAATAAATGTGTTGAACTTACAAGGCCACTACTTTAGAGACTGCTTTAGACCATAGAGGGACCGGCGCAACCGACATACAAGGCCACTAGACTCCCCTTGAGCAACAAAACCAGGTGGTTGCTCCATATAAACCTCATCCTCAAGGTCACCGTGAAGAACATTCTTAATGTCCAACTGATAGAGAGGCCAATGGCGAACAACAGCGACAGATAGAAAAAGGCGGACGGATGCAATTTTAGCCACAGGAGAGAAAGTATCACTGTAATCGAGTCCAAATATCTGAGTATATCCTTTGGCAACAAGACGAGCCTTAAGTCGATCAACCTGGCCATCTGGACCAACTTTGACTGCATACACCCAACGACAACCAACGGTCGATTTACCCGAAGGAAGAGGAACAAGCTCTCAAGTATCACTCGTATGTAAAGCAGACATCTCATCAATCATAGCCTGTCGCCATCCGGGATGAGACAGTGCTTCACCCGTAGACTTAGGGATGGAAACAGAGGACAAAGATGACACAAATGCACAATGGGATGATGAGAAACGATGGTAACTTAAACCGATATAATGAGGATTAGGATTAAGTGTGGACCATATACCTTTTCGTAGTGCAATCGGTTGATTAAGAGGAGACAAGTCCGCAGTATTAGCAGGGTCAAGTGCAGGACGTGAATCAGCTGGGCCTGATGATGGGGCGGACGACGATGATAAGTCAAGAGTGGTGGAGTTGTAGAAGGGTGAGCTGGACTAGGTGGTGGCACTGGAGCTATGGTTGGTGGAACTGGACTAGGTGGTGGCACTGGAGCTATAGTTGGTGGAACTGGACTAGGGGGTGGCACTGGTTTCGGTGGTGACACCGGAACTATTGGTGGTGGAGCTGCAACTGGAACTGTAGGCGGTGAAGCTATAGAGGAAGATGAATGGGAGATAGGGACTGAATCTCCAAAAGAAGGAACGGGTAGCACCTCAAAAATATCTAAGTGATTAACTGGACCTGTGAAGTATGATTGGGTTTCAAAGAAGGTAACATCAGCAGCCATAAGAAATCGTTGAAGGTTGGGAGAATAACATCGATATCCCTTTTGCGTTCTTGAGTAACCCAGAAATATGCACTTAAGAGCACGAGGAGCTAACTTATCTTTTCCTGGAGTAAGGTCATGAACAAAGCACGTACTCCCAAAGACACGGGGTGGAAGAGAGAACAAAGGTAAGTGGGGAAATAGGACAGAGAATGGAACTTGATTTTGGATAGCTGAAGATGGCATACGATTAATAAGATAACAAGATGTAAGAACTGCATCCCCCAAAAACGCAGCGGAACATGAGATTGTATGAGTAGGGTACAAGCAATTTCAATAAGATGTCTATTCTTTCTTTCAGCTATCCCATTTTGTTGGGATGTGTACGGACAAAATGTTTGATGAATAATCCCATGGGAGTTCATAAACTGCTAAAATGGGGGAAACAAATACTCTAGGGCATTATCACTACGAAATGTACGGATAGAAACCCCAAATTGAGTTTGAATTTCAGCGTGGAAGGTCTGGAAAATAGAAAACTCAGATCGATTTTTCATCAAAAATATCTCGGTGCACCTGGAATAATCATCAATGAAACTGACAAAGTAGCGAAATCCTAAGGTAGAACTAACCCGACTAGGACCCCAAACATCTGAATGTACTAAAGAAAAAGGTGACTCGGCTCGATTATCAAGACGCCGCGGGAAATGGGAGCGGGTATGCTTACCGAGCTGACACGACTCACACTCTAGAGTAGACAAGTGAGATAAGTCAGGTACCATTTTCTGAAGTTTTGACAAACTGGGATGTCCTAACCGTTTATGTAATAAATCTGGTGAATCAGTAACGGGAGAAGTTATTGGAGGAAGACAAGATGCGAGTCCATGTGATTTTGCAAGGATAAGGTAATAAAGTCCATCTGATTCACGTCTGGTACCAATGATCCGCCTTGTACTGCGTTCCTGTATAAAAACAAGGTCATCAAGAAATAAAACAACAGATTTAAGTGATTTGGCTAAGCGACTGACGGCTATGAGATTAAAAGGACTACCAGGAACATAAAGAACTGAGTCTAAAGGTAAGGAAAACAGCTATGAGATTAAAAGGACTACCAGGAACATAAAAAACTGAGTCTAAAGGTAAGGAAGGAAGTGGACTTGCTTGACCTATTGCAGTTGCCATGGCTTGAGACCCATTGGCCATTGTGACTGTCGGAAGAGATTGAGAATATGAGATACTAGTGAAAAGAGATTTGTTGCCAGAAATATGATCAGATGCACCTGAATCAATGGCCCAAGACTCAGAAGGTGAAGATTGGGAGACACAATTCATGCTACTATTCGTTGGAACAACGGAGGCTAATCCTGAAGATGTCTATTTACGTGCTTTGTACTGAAGGAACTCAATATAATCCGGTAAAGAAACCATATGGATTGGATTTAATGCATTCGATCCAACGAATTGTGAGTCTAAGAATGACATTATAATGTTCACGCCGGAAAAGGTCAGAAAATTATTTGGAAATCACAGTTTGACTGTTACTGTTCACCTGAAACACTGTAGCTCGCCGAAAAATAAAAAAGTCGTCGGAATCTAATGTAAACTTGATGGGTAGGCTCGGAAAGGCCACGCGAAGAGGCTGCCTGAAGAAAAAAAATTGAAATCTGGCCGGGAAAAGGCCACACGCGCCGGCGCGTGGAGAAAGACTCGCCGGAAAAACAGAGCTCCGATCCGTGCGTGACGGCGCGTGAGTGGTCGGCTGCCGGAGACCTTTGGTGGGGTTTGGTCGCCTAAGTCCTCGGAACCCTGTGGTGGTGTTGGTTTTTGCACAACACCAACGGAAAGTGATTTTGGTTACGGACAACCTCTTAAGTCGCCGGAAAATTGCACGACACGAGGTCTTTCTTCCCGGAAGTTGCTGGAATGACGCACAACAATAATTTTCTCACTTAAGCTCTGAGAAGAATAGGCCAACTGAGGTACTTACAAGGCAGATCATTAGGAAGTAGTGTGTAGAGGATCCATGAAAAGTAAGTTAGCTAGGAAGATTGAAGCTCTTAACTTCTATCCTTAGTCAATGCTAGTAAGACGGGGTTGAGTAGATAAGGAAGTGGAGATTGGGGCTATGTCCAGTCTCAGTTTGTTTTCTTTTTTTGTGAGCTTGTACATATTGCTATCCGGTAAATAAAATCTTTACTTACCAAAAAAAAAAAAAACTAATGAGGTAATTTTCATCAAGAGGTAAACAAGGCATACACACCTGTACCAGTCTTTCCGTCGCTTCCAGTACTTCCCCTTTTTCCCTGGGCGCGATAGTTTTGAAAGATATAGTTCAATGAGATCCAAAGTTAACAAGCTCTGACTAAACACAAGTGCTTTGTCACCAACATTGGAGCTCATTGTCAGGATGTCGAGTAGCAGAACCATTTTGCCGCTATAATCAACTTCTTTGCAATTATTTTCTAGAAGATCGCTCCACCAATCCTGTAAAATGAAAGAGTGAACTAAGATATTAATGATGACATTTAAAAAAACTAATAAAACTGTAGAAACAAATGGAACCACCACATATACCTTGAATTGTAGATACAAAACAAAACGTAAATTACAGACAGATGGCAAGAGTTTCCTGCACATCCATCAATTACCATACTAACAAAATTACAGAAGTCAGCAAATAGGAAGCAGGAAATTACCCCATGAAGGAAGCCATTATGATTTTTTCTGAGAGCTTCATTGTTGCTATTCAGCTTCTCTGCAAGAATTGACAGGCAGATATCCATATGTGATGAAAGAGAGGCTAATTTTCATTTTGATAAAATATTAATGAAGTGCTTAATACGACCGGATGTCATCTATTATCCTGAACACATTGAAAGCAGGCCACAGAAACAAATATAGAAGCCAGATATTCCTCCTAGTATCAGAACAGGAGCAGGTGAAATATTTCCGTAACTTTTAGTCAATTGCAGACACTGTATGCAAATTCAACATATAATGCAGAACAGCCAATTGATCTACTGAATCAACACTATCACAGTATAAATTAATATGCAATTTACTTTTATCAGAAACACATCCAACTGCACGATAGCTCAATTCAAAGATTCCTCTGGATGCCTAGACAGCTGCATATCAAAATACTAGTGGCTCCACATAAAAGAGATCCTTTAATTTTGTAACTACCGAAAGATAAAACATCGATAGTTGTTACATTCTATCCAGAGTGAGGGGAAACAAAAGGTACCTCCAGGAACAGTATTATAATCTGTGTTCTCATCACTTGAGCAATCATCGGCAAGAAAATTCTCAACAGCATCCTCAGGCTTACTACAGGCTCTGTTTTCTCGCATCAGTTGCAAAATCCCAGGATGGTTCCATATCTATATTCAGTATTAGTCGACAGAATCAAAGAGAGGAGTTAAGCATTAGACACATACCCAGAGTCCTAGCCCACACATCCCACCAACAAACACACACATACATTTATATATTTATCTGTGTCTGTGCGCGCACATATAACCAAACCTATCAATGCATATATAGAAGACCCACTGCCGCTAAGTAACCAAAAACACCAAAAAGTTCAATTTTCAAACAAACTCTATATTGTTTATTTTACAAAATGATGGATGTTTTTTTTTGATGACCGAGAAATCCATCTGGAGCTGATCCTTTAGACCAACCACAGCCTTACAAAATGATGGATGTTCATCATCAAGGCTTCCAATATGATGGATGTTTATCATCGAGGCTTCTCATTACCAGAAACAGAGTAGAAAAAGAAATTTCTATTTATTTCCTTTTCTTTTCTGATAAAAAACGAACAAGAAAACATGATGACCGCTGCTAAAAACCAACAATCAATAAACTACAGCTCGATCCCAAAAATAGTTAAAGTTGGCTATATTAATCCTAGGTATTCCTCCGCTTTATCCTGGTCCGACTATCTGCTCAGGTTTCATAGAATTCACCATGGTAAACCTACTTTCATGTCGGTCGTATATTTATTACAAGAAACAAAAAGAACAAAAAGGAACTTCTATTATTTCTTTTTTCTTTTTTGATAAATAAGAAATTCTATTTACAAAGAGTGTTGAAAACATACAACAACAACATACCCAGTATAATCTCACATGTGGGATCTGGGGAGGGTAGTGAGTACGGACCTTACCCCTACCTTGAGAGGTAGAGAGGATGTTTCCAATAGACCCTCGGCTCAAGAAAACGTGGAAAGAGTGTTGAAAACATAATAGAGTAAATAAAAGTATGCTCTCTCTAACGGCTTAAGCTTTTAGATGAGATGGTCACAAACTTCAACAAGTTCAGAGCAAACCCATCCATGTTATTGTGTGTCACATGTTGGGCCTCCATGTTATGTTGTCTATGCTCCAATTGGAAGGCCTAACCATGCCGCAGTGTTAAATGTCCCATATTAGTTGAGAGATAGGTTGTTGCCTCCTAATATGGTCTTTGGGCAATCCTCACCTCATAGGCTAACGTTTGAGGTTGAGTTAGGCTCAAGTTCCATTTCGTGACATGGTATCAGAGTAAGCAGAGGTTCTAGATTCGAGACTTACTACCACCCATTATCAAAAAGAATTATAATGCGCTTGACTCATCAAAAAGAATCAAGCTGGCACATGAAAGGGCATATTTAAGATACAATTAAGTAAATAAAAGTATGGTTGATGCAACAGCTAAGCTTTTAGATGAGATGGCGACACATTTCAACAAAAAGAAATGAAGCTAAAACGCAACAATCAATCAACTACTGCTCAATCCCCAAATAGTTGCGATTGGCCATATAAATCCTAGGAATTACTCTGCTTTATCCAGGTCCTCTTACTCAAGATTTAGAGAACTCATCAAGAATAAATAGGTTTCATGCTAACCTTCAACTTACCACAACTATCCAGTTATCCTAGTTGCGATCATCATCACAAGCATACACTGCGCTTGCATGGAGAATTACTAGATTTTATAGGAAATCTACACCGTTGAGTTATGTATTTTTTACGTCTTTACCAGGTTAGTGTGGGGTAGTTAACGTTAAAATCTAAGCATCTTTAACAAGGCCTTCTTAGGAAAGTAGCTTTGGAGATTTGAACAGAGGAGCATGCAACGGACAAATATGGTACCATAGAAGGGGAGGGAGAACCAAGAAAATCATTGCTCCTATTGGATACAGCAACCGAAGAATATTACGAAGTGACGAGAAGAGTTTAGTAGAAGTATCTCGTTTAGGATGGGGCACGAGGGAAAGCTTAGTTTCATGGGAGGAGAGATCGTGTGGCGACAAAGTGTTGAAGGTCACTTTTCCGAACACCTATAGAATTTCGTGCCCAGAGGATATTATTGTCCAACAAGTTCAGAGATTACTAGTAGAGAGCCGAGATTCCTGCAGATGGGAGTTACAGCAAAAAGTTACCGATGAAAGTTACTAGCTAGAGAGAAGTTGATTTTTCCTTGTTTGTCGGTATTGATGCCTAGAGAGGCAACAAAGGTGTGCCTATTTTCTGGGTTGGAGGCTAAGGTTGCAACTCAAAAAGCAGAGAACTTGAGAAAGAGGAGAATCATATATGTCAATTGGTGCTTCATGAGATAACACTCGCGAAAGTACGGGGATCATCTCTTACTGCATTTCCAGGTAACATCGCCCCTATCATAGGAGCTTTTATGATGGTTTGAATACAATAGACAATGACAAAGTATGGTGAATGATGCACTATTTGGTTGGACCTTAGAGGATGAGGTGAACACGTCGATTGTGGGTATGTTACTCCAGTAACACTTATGTGGGTAGCATGGCGAGAGAGGATTTGGAGAGTTTCTGAAGGGAATGAGCTTAATTTGCACATCTAAGGAATAGCCTCTTGTTTTCATTGTATTTTTGGTGCATCCATGAGGTTCCTATTTGTATATAAGATTGGATGTCTTTCGAACAGAATCTTATCTTGCTATAGATTCTCTACTTTTGGTAAACCTCTTGTATACAGGAGCATTCTCACTATGAATATAATTCACTTTATTAAAAAAGGTAGTAGTTATCTTTATTGAGTTATTTTATATTCTGATTGTGTTGAACAAGAAATACATTTATGAAATCAAGTGATCCTACTTTGTCTAGACGAGATTCCATCTTACATAACGAGCCTCTGAGATGAATAGTGATCAAGATTCTTAAAAACTTTTGACTTATCCAGTAAAGATTTGTAACGTATGATAAATATTCAGAGAAGTTATCATTTAGCCTGGCAGCCAGGGTCCACAGCAAACGGAATGACAATGTTCTATCTTTCCAGTGACAAAGTAACATTTCCAGTATTTTAAAACAATCTTCAGCACAAAGATTATGCTGGAAGCCAAAAGGGTGTTTACAACTAAAGGCTAATTATTACGATCCTCGCTCTTCTTACAAGGAACCTAAAACTTGTAAAATTGATTCCTCCACCTTTGTCTTTGTGAAAGGCGATCCAACCAATTTACCTTTAGATAGAAAAATTATCTGAATTGACCTCAGAATTTCGTTTTACGGTATTCAGTTAAAATTAAGAATCTGCAAATATAGTAAATAGAACAACACTAACATGAGCAATAGCACTATTGTCTAAGGCGCGCTTAAGCCCTAAAGCGAGGCTCAAAACATGTTGAGCGCTTCGCATTGCTTAGTGGGCGTTTTAGCCTTGTCATCAAGGCTCTAAGGCATGCTTTTTTTTTATGTAACTGCGTTTCCGTAATCGTGAAGAGGCAAACCTAAATAATTGATATTTCACTTTATTGTAGAAAACTTTAATTTATTTATCTATATATTTGTTATTCATGCTTATAATTATTAGTCTTGGACTACACATGCATATTTGTATTTTTCTGTATTTGCGCCTTACTTCATTAAAAACACAACTCTATTTGGGCTTTGCGCTTAAAGCCCTGATGTACCTTGGAGCTTTTTTGCACTTTTTGCTTTTGATAACACTGAGCAATAAGCATATATTAATATTGCTAGAAGAGATGTTGACTTTTTTTGATACGGTAAAACTGTCCCCCGTCCCCCAGCCAACTCCCAAAATCCCATCTGAACCAGGTGCCTGGTAGTGGCCCTTTCCACCACTTTGTTTCCATGGTGACTCGAAACTCCAATCATATGGTTGAAGGTAGAGGGTCCTCAAAATTAGACTACCCTCCATCATCAATAAATGCATTAAACAACGCCAGCTTAACACATCTCCCAGGGATCTTCCTGCTTTAACTTTCTTTTTTCCTCCATTGTGGCACAATGATGGATAAGTATGTGATAGTGGCTCTGTGTCCAGCTCTCCCAATGGAAAAAGGTTGGTACTATCACTTGCAGCTTTTTACCGCTAGGTTGAACTTTTGGACTTTTAATATACATTATTTCATCCAAAATAATGTATTGATTGACGAGACGCGAAACGGTGTGAACGCGCAATTAGAGTTACGGAGGCAGACCTTGGAATCTAAAGGTTTCAAGTTTAGCAGGACCAAGACAGAATACTTGGAGTGTAAGTTAGTGGCGAGACTCAAGGAGGGGAAGGGGAGGTTAGGCTGGACTCGCAGGTCATCCCTAGGAAAAGGAAGTTTTAAGTACCTAAGGTCTTATTATTCAGGGGGATGGGGAGATTGATGAAGATGTCACATATCATATTGGGCCGAGATGGATGAAATGGAGACTCGCTTCCGATTTTTTATGCGACAAGAAGGTGTCATTGAAACTTAAGGGTAAGTTCTACAGAGTGATGGTCAGACCAACGATGTTGTATTGGGCTGAGTGTTGGCCAATCAAGATCACTCATGTCCAAAAGCTGAAGGTAGCAGAGATGAGAATGTTGAGATGGATGTGCGGGCACACTAAGTTAGATAGGATTAGAAATGAGGTTATTCGCGAGAAGGTGGGTGTGGCCCTTATTGAGGACAAGATGCAGAAAGCGTGGCTTAGGTGGTTTG